>NC_091061.1:74628397-74928397 GCF_000393655.2 Nicotiana sylvestris | reverse complement strand
ATAGTCTAGGTATCGAAAAGCTTGACTAACAGAGCAAAGAAGAATTAGAGACGATGCGATGTCTCGCTTGATGTTCCAAATGACATAAGGAAATCTATGATGCAGGCAAGTTGAAATGTTGCAAGTAATATAAATAGAGATGTGTAGGTCAAAAGTTATTGTATGGTGAAGCGACAAGGTTCTAGAAGACATGAGCAAGGATAAGAATGTGTGAATGGGAAAGTAACAAAATGGATAAGTCCTTAGAAGTAAGCCCATGAAAACAATAAGAGCATATGATTTCTCTATGTTATACAAAACTTAATGTAGCCTGAATGAAGTCAAAGAAGTCAAAGACAAATGGCATTTAGAAAGAATGAAATGCTGACCCAGTAATAAAATAAGGGTATAGTTGTCACAGATAAAGGATGAAGTTTGAGCCTTCGTTTGAATAATGATTTGAAAAAAATAGAAGAAGAGGAGGAGAAAAAGATTTTGCGGATGGCAAAAAATTAAGATACCCCATAAGGCGAATCATATTGAGACACTATGAAATACAATTATGGGAATCACTTCAAATATTCCTCAATGCAACGTAAGCCCTAGCGGTAATTTATTACGTAAGAAGTTTTATGTCTTCAAGTAGAGGATTATAGATCAACACTGAGGCGAATTAACAATGGTGAAATACAAGTTACAAAGTATGACATGAGATTAGGCCATGATTCATAAGACAAACAGTAATGAAGGAGCATTGAAGGGCTGAGATTTATACTTAAAGGATAAACTTACAAAGTCAGCCTATTTTCTGACCATTAGAACTACATATTCCTCTGAGGATTATGCGAGGCTTTATATCAAGGAGATAGTACGATTGTATGGTGTCCCTATATCTATCATCTCAGATAGAGGGGCTCAGTTTACAGCTAACTTTTGGAGGTCCTTCCAAAAAGGATCGGGGACTCAAGTAAGTCGTAGTATCGCATTTCATCCCTAGAAAGACGGACAAGCTGAGCGTACTATTCAAACACTGGAGGATATGTTACGAGCTTATGTAATATACTTCAAAGGTAGCTGGGATAATCATTTGCCACTTATTGAGTTCACATATAATAATAGTTACCATTTCAATATTCAAATGGCTCCAAACGAAGCTCTTTACGGACAGAAGTATAGGTTGCCCATAGAGTGGTTTGATGTTGGAGAATCTAGATTACACGGTCCAGACCTGGTTCAACAAGCCATAGAAAAAATGTAAAGTTGATTTGAGATCGACTATTAACAACTCAGAGTCGTCAGAAGTCATATTCTGACGTGCAGCGTCAAGATTTAAAGTTCAGGGTTAATGACTGGGTATTCTTAAAGGTGTCGCCTATGAAGGGTGTGATGAGATTTGGAAAGAAAGTCAAACTAAGCCCATGGTATATTGGGCCTTATAAGATCATTCAGAAAGTGGACCAAGTAACTTATGAGTTAGAATTTCCCTCAGAGTTGGAGTCTGTCCATCCGGTTTTCATGTATCTACGTTACGAAAATTCATTAGCGATCCTGCCCGAGTGGTACCCACGGATGATGTACAGATTACAGAAGACTTATCATACGAGGGAGTTCCGGTTGCCATCCTAGACCGACAAATCCGCAAGCTGCGGAATAAGGAGGTAGCCTTCATAAAAGTACTTTGGAGGAACAACAATGTGGAAGAAATGACTTGGGAGGCCGAGGAAAATATGAATTCTAGATATCCCTACTTATTTCCTCATCCAGAGAAGGGTCCGACTGAGACATCATAATCATAAGGTACAAGTATAAATACTTGTGTTGGTTATTATCGTTGGTCATGCGAGACCATTGTCGTAATTTATAATCATGATCCTGTGTGTCATTATTAAGCTTCTATGGGGAGAGTTGGTAGTGGTGATATTATAGAGGCGACCTTGCCAAAGTTATATAGATCACGGGGAGTTGAACATTCGAGGACGAATGTTTCCAAGGGGGGAAGGATGTTACATCTCGCGATTTCATACGTTACAATTTCATTTTCAGTTAACCGACGTAGACTCGGAGATTAGATCATCTTGACGTTAACGTACTTATATTATTTATAACAAGCGATAAATAAGTGTTATGAAGGATAAAGGGGTACGCGGATTAACGAAAACAAGTTTCGTTAGAAGTGGTCAATTTAGAATAAAATACGGGTCGAGCGATAATACCCGATAATTACGAATTAGTACCATGCAAGGTACCATATGACCACGGTAGTATAATATATAAAGTATATATGAAGTATTTTAAAAATAAATAGAATTTTAAATAATTTATGGGAATTTTTAAATTATGCGGGTAATCGATTAATTATCGGGTAACAGAATATTACCCAGTTAACTAATAAGCGGACAAAATTTAATTAAGTAACCCAAAGCCACGTGGCACAAAGCCACAAAGGCTAAGAATGACTCTTAGTCATTCAAGCCATGTGGCTACTTGTAGGGATTACATTAAGTCTTATCAAACAAGACTTGGTTACAAGTCTTACATGTAATATATGGTTATAAGCTTCATTGTTTATTGTCTCAGATCAAACAACAATTGCCTTTGGCTTAAAAGCCAGGAAAGATGGGGAAGAAACAAAGAAATTCTTTCAAATTCAAGGAAATTCTTGCCTTACATGGAATGAGTTTGGGCATGTTCATAGACGTTAATAGTCTTCAAGAAGCTAAGATAAGGGTGAAGTTCTTAGTTGATAAGCTCAAAAACTATTTCCTGCTACAAAAGGGCAAGGACGATATCTCGGTCATAATGCATTATGCTTTTTGAGATTTAGCCATATATATTACATCTAGAGAACAACATCTTTTTGGGATAAACCATGATTTTTAAGCTAAAAGAGTAGCTTCCGTAGGAGTCTAATCCGATTTTTGGGTTCTAAGATTCAATCCACGAAGATTTCCAACGGGATAATAATACGGAGTTTTTCCTACTCTAGGTATGTTAAGGCTATCCCTTCTTTCTTTTGGTATGATCTATACGATACGAACGGAACGTGCAAATACACAAACTCCATGAATGACTCTATTCATTGAAGTATTAGAGATATCTATATTCTTTAATTTCCGTGTGTTATAATATCTTATCATCTGTTCATGGGTCTCAGAAAAATACAAAAGTTGAAAAGAGTTTACTTTATAATATTACTCAGAGGCAAAATGGTCTTATGACATTCCGAATGATTTTATTGACATACTTTTTATGTACTGCGTTCATATGCATTGACCCATGACCAGATGGCGTTATATACGCGTATATATATATATGGGATATGGGAAAAGGTTACGGCGTTATATACGCACCACCACCTGATCAGCTGGTATATGATGATGATGTTGCCCACAGTGGCTGATATATGATTAATACGGCGTTATATATGCATATATATATATGTATGTATTCAAATGGCATTATATACGCGTATATATGTATGTATATATATGTATATGGGATATGGGAAAGGTTATGGTGTTATATACGCACCACCACCTGATCAGCTGGTATACGATGATGATTTTGCCCACAGTGGCCGATATGATATGATGGGATGCCCTCAGAGACTGATGATGTTATGAAACATGTACCTATGCAAGACATGACATTCATATGCATATGCATGACGTTAAAAGTAATTTATGATTTACAAAGTTATTCAGACTTACAGGTTGAGTCATGTACTCTATATGTCTTCCATGTCTCTTATGTATTTATTTATGTGCCTTACATACTCGGTACATTATTCGTACTGACGTCCCTTTTGCCTGGGGACGCTGCGTTTCATGCCCACAGGTCCCGATAGACAGGTCGAGAGCCCTCCAAGTAGGCTATCAGCTCGGCGGAAGATGTTGGTGCGCTCCATTTGCTTCGGAGTTGCTTGTTTGGTTAGTATGATTTAGACATGTATTGTTTGGTATGGCGGGACTCTATCCCGACTTATACGACATTTATGTATTCTTAGAGGCTTGTAGACATATGTCGTATACGTGAAAGATTGTACGGCCTTGTCGGCCTATGTTTGAGTTTATAAATGATTATGTTGGCCTACTAGGCCCGTATGTCACGTGTATATAATAATGTAATAAGAAAGATACGTTACGTTGGTACTCGGTTGAGTAAGATACCGGGTTCCCGTTGCGGACCATTGGTTTAGGTCATGACATTTGCTCAACCTGCCTTACCTGAGTTATGTGCAGCATGCTAGGCTAGAATCACTTGTTGCCTTAATATGAATTTTGCCATTTCTGTATATTTTCCTAGTTGCTGCTGGGTATTTATTTTGGGACTAGGGATATGGGCTTCCGGTAGCTCCCCCTTGTCTGTTTATTTTAGGACTACGGATGTGGGATTCCGGTAGATCCCCTTGCACAGTTATATGAAACTACGGAAATGCACCCCGTAGATTCCCCCAATACTGGGTATTTACATTTGGGACTACGGAATGGGATTCCGGTAAATCCTCGCACACTATGAGTTGGACTACGGGATGGGATCCCGAGAGATCCATTGGATATGCACATATGGGACTATATGACGTTATCTTGGGAGATCCCCGATTGTTATTATTGGTGCTGAGCGTTTAACGGTCGTGTTTGGTTGCTCTTAGTGGTTTTGAGACCAGAGCCGATTTATTGTTACTCAGTATGGTTGACTTCAATATTATCTTGGGCATGGACTGGTTGTCGCCCCATTATGCAATTCTTAATTGTTACGCCAAAACCGTGACGCTGGCTATGCCAGGTATACCGCGTGTTGAGTAGAGGGGTACTTTAGATCACACTCCCAGTAGAGTTATTTCTTTTCTTAAAGCTCAGCGTATGGTTGAGAAGGGGTGTGACACGTATTTAGCTTATGTGAGAGATGTTAATATTGATACCCCTTCAGTTGATTCATTCCCAGTAGTACGAGATTTTTTTGATGTGTTTCCAGCTGATCTTACAGATATTCCGCCTGATAGAGATATTGATTTTGGCATTGATTTATTGCCGGGCACTCAGCCCATTTCTATTCCTCCGTATCGTATGTCTCCTCCTGAGTTGAAGGAGTTAAAGGATCGGTTACAGGAATTGCTTAATAAGGATTTCATTCGGCCTAGTGTATCACCTTGAGGTGCTCCTGTCTTGTTTGTGAAAAAAAATGATAGTTCTATGCATATGTGTATTAATTATCGCCAGTTGAAGAAGGTTACAGTGAAGAACCATTATCCTTTGCCTCGTATTGATGATCTGTTGGACCAACTTCAAGGCACACAGGTGTTTTCTAAGATTGATTTGCGCTCAGGTTACCATCAACTAAAGATTCGGGAGCCAGATATCCCGAAGATTGCTTTCAGGACTCGATATGGTCATTACGAGTTCCTTGATGCGCAGTGTGTTCCGGCCATATCTTGACTCGTTCGTCATTGTCTTTATTGATGATATTCTAGTATATTCCCGGAGTCGGGAAGATCATGAGCAGCACCTGAGGACCATGCTTTAGACTTTGAGAGAGAAGAAGTTATATGCTAAGTTCTCAAAATGTGAGTTTTTGTTGGATTCAGTGGCATTCTTAGGGCACGTGGTATCGAGTAAGGGTATTCAACTAGATCCGAAGAAGATAGAGGTCGTGCAGAGTTGGCCCAGACAATCCTCAGCTACCGAGATCCGCAGTTTCCTTGGTTTGGCGGGCTACTACCATCGTTTTGTAGAGGGGTTTTCATCTATTGCAGCCCCTATGACCAGGTTGACCCAAAAGGGTGCTCCGTTGCAGTGGACGGAGGTGTGTGAGGCGATCTTTCAGAAGCTCAAGACAGCTTTGACCACAACCCCAATTTTGATACTGCCTATAGGTTCGGGGTCTTATACGGTCTATTGTGATGCCTCGAGGGTTGGCCTCAAAGCGGTGTTGATGTAAGATGGTAGGGTGATTGCCTACGCGTCCAGACAGTTGAAGATACATGAGAAGAACTACCCTGTTCACGACCTTGAGTTAGCTGCCATTGGTCATGCCCTGAAGATTTGGCGCCATTACTTATATGGTGTGCCTTGTGAGGTTTATACTGACCATCGGAGCTTGCAGCACTTGTTCAAGCAAAAGGATCTAAATTTGCCCTAGAGGAGGTGGTTAGAGTTGCTAAAGGATTATGATATCACTATTTTGTATCACCCGGGCAAGGCCAATGTGGTGGCCGATGCTTTGAGTCGCTCGACAGAGAGTTTGGGGAGTTTGTATTATTTACCAGCATCAGAGAGGCCTATGGCGATGGATGTCCACGCCTTAGCCAGACAGTTTGTGAGGTTGGATCTTTTGGAGCCTAGTCAGCTTCTAGCTTGCGTGGTTTCTCGGTCTTCCTTATTTGATCGTATCGGAGAGCGGCAGTATGATGACCCTCATTTGCTCGTCCTCAAGGACAAGGTTCAGCATGGTGATGCCAGAGATGTGACTATTGGTGATGATAGAGTATTGAGGATGCAGGGTCGGACTTGTGTACCCAATATTGATAGGCTTCGAGAGTTAATTCTAGAGGAGGCCATAGTTTGCGGTATTCCATCCATCCGGGTGACGCAAAGATGTATCAAGATTTAAGGCAGCACTATTGGTGAAGGCGGTGAAGAAGGATATAGTTAGATTTGTAGCCCGATGCCTCAACTGTCAGCAGGTAAAGTATGAGCACCAGAGACCGGGTGGGTTGCTTCAGCAGATATAGATTCCGAAGTGGAAGTGGAGTGGATCACTATGGACTTTGTAGTTGGGCTCTCACGGACTTTGAGGAAGTTTGATGTTATTTGGGTGATTGTGTATCAGTTGATCAAGTCCGCTCATTTCATTCATGTGTGTACTATTTATTCTTCGGAGCGATTGGCGGAGATTTATATCCGAGAGATTGTTCGTCTGCATGGTATTCCAGTGTCCATCATCTCAGATAGAGGTACTCAGTTTACATCACAGTTCTGGAGGGTCATTCAGCATGAGTTGGGTACTCAGGTGGAGTTGAGTACAGTATTTCACCCTCAAATAGAAGGACAGTCCGAGTGCACTATTCAGATTCTTGAGGATATGCTCCGCGCATGTGTGATTGAGTTTGGCGGGTCTTGGGATCAGTTCTTCCCATTGGATAAGTTTGCTTACAACAACAGCTATCAGTCTAGCATTCAGATGGCACCGTATGAGGCTTTATATGGGAGACGGCGTAGATCCCTAGTGAGTTGGTTTGAGCCGGGTGAGGCTAGATTGTTGGGCACAGACCTGGTTCAGGATGCTTTGGAGAAGGTTAAGGTGATTCAGGATAGACTCCGTATAGCCCAGTCCATACAGAAGAGTTACGCGGACCGGAAGGATCATGATGTTTCCTATATGGTTGGAGAGCGGGTTCTGCTTCAGGTTTTGCCTATGAAGGGCGTTATGAGATTTTGGAAGAAAGGAAAGTTAAGTCCGAGGTTTATTGGCCCTTTTGAGATATTGAGGCGTGTTAGGGAGGTTGCTTATGAGCTTGCCTTACCTCCCAGCTTGGCAGGAGTTCATCCGGTATTCTATGTTTCGATGCTCCAGAGGTATCACGGTAATCCGTCGCACATGTTGGATTTCAGTTCAGTCTAGTTGGACATAGATCTATCCTATGTTGAGGAGCCAGTGGAAATATTGGACAGACATGTTAGAAAACTGAGGTCAAAGAACATTGCAACCATGAAGGTTCAGTGGCGGGGCTAGCCGGTCGAGGAGGCGACCTGGGAGACCGAGCAGGATACGTACAGCAGTTACCCTCATCTTTTCACTACTTCAGGTATGTCTCTATGCTCGTTCGAGGACGAACGAATGTTTAAGTGTAGGAGGATGTGATGACCCCGCCAATCGTCTAAAGAATTAACGCCCTGATCCCCCATTAACTACTTTCCCCGAGTTTAATTCTGCTATTTTGATTTGCCGGGATGTTCAGTTTGAGTTTCGGGGAGTTTTGGGACACTTAGTCCTTAAATGAGAGCTTAAGTGTTGGACAGTTGGCCATAGTCAGAACAGTGTGAAGACGACCTCGAAATGGAAATCCTATGGTTCCGTTAGCTTCGTTAGGTGATTTCAGGCTTAGAGGCATGTTCAGATTGTATTTTGGAGGTCCGTAGCTAATTTAGGCTAGAAATGCCGAAAGTTGAATTTTTGAAGTTTCCGGTCTGATAGTGAGATTTTGATCTGAGGGTCGGAATGGAATTCCGGAAGTTGGAGTAGCTCCGTAGTGTTGAATGTGATGTGTGTGCAAAATGTCAGGTCATTCGGACGAGGTTTGATAGACTTTTTGATCGAAAGCGTATTTTGAGAATTTTGGAGTTCTTGGGCTTAAAATTCATGGTTAATTCGAGGTTTCGATGTTGTTTTAGGTATTTTAAGGATTGTTACAAGTTTGGATAGTGGTTTGTGACTTGTTGGTGGCTTTTGTTGAGGTCCCGAAGGCCTCGGGATAAATTCGGATGATTGACTGAAAAATTATGGAGTTAGAGTTGCAGCTTCAGCTGCTGATTCTGTCATAACCGCACCTGTGGTTTGGGTTCCACAGGTGCGGCGCCATAGAAGCGGCTTAGTGGCCGCAGAAGCAGAATTTTGGAATTTCTTCAGGAACCGCAGAAGCGGTGGTAATTCCGCAGAAGCGGTACCGCATGTGCTGATTGGGAGTCACAGATGCGGAACCTGGCCATTAAGTGAAAAGTCGCAGGTGCGACCTTTGGTCCGCAAAAGCGGGACCACAGATGCGCTCCCTTGACCGCAAATGCGATAATCGCTCTGCAGAACATATAAATTCTTGCCTTCACGAAATTTAGCCATTTTTCATCTTTTCAAAACGGGAAGAAGCTTTGGGGAGCACTTTTCAATAGGGATTTTCAGAGGAGTTCATTGGGGTAAGGTTTTTGGTCTCTAAACTCGTTATTAGAGTGATTTTTATCAATTTAAGCATGAAAAATTAAGGAAAATCAGTGGTAATTGGGGGGGGGGTAAGGTTTGTCCAATTGGAGACCTTTGAGTGATGATTTGAGGGACAAATTGAGGTCCGATTTTGGTACTTTTGATATGACTGAACTCGTGAGAGTGCGAGGTTCCTGGAAATATAAATTTTGCCCGATTATGAGACGTGTGCCCGAGGGACATTTTGGTCATTTTACATAATTTTGCGTATTAGCTTAGAACTTAATTGTAGAATCAGTTACTTGAAGTGTTATTTACATTATGAAATTGAATTGAATAGATTCGGGCCATTTGAAGCCGAGTACTCATGGCAAGAGCGTGGTTTCGGGTTGATTTTAAGCCGGTTCGAGGTAAGTGGCTTCCTACCCTCAAAAAGGTATATAAGAGAGTATTTTCTAATTTAAGTGACAATCGAAACAAAATTATTTATTTAAAATTCAGAGTCGCCACTTGGGATAATTATGGTGTCCCAAGTCACCGGTTTAAAATCCCGAATCGAGGAAGGTTGACTCTTATTTATGGTCTGCGAACACAGAAATCTAGGTAAGAAATTCTGTTAACCCGGAAAAAGATGTTAGTCATTCCCGGGTCCATGGTTTTAGCACGGTCGCTTTGATCATCCTTGGCTTAAATTGTTTAACTACTCATTTTAGAACCTATGTGCTTTCACCTCTTTTAATTAAGAAATTATCCTAAAAAAGCGAGTCACGCGTACGTGTACCCATTTGTTTGGCGCGTCAAAAATCATGTCACACGAATGTGTCCACAATTAATAACGCTTTGTTATTATTAAGAAAATTTAGTTGAAGTTGCGCGAACGCATATCCCAATTTTGTTTTTAAAAATCGTAACCATGTCACGCGAACGTGTCCACAATCACGACAATAAATTCAAAAACGCGCCTAAAGCACTCTAACAGATGTTCATTTTTATTTTTCTAATAGCTAATAAAGATTTTCCACACACAAATCAGCAGCTATAATTTGAAAGCTACAAATTCATTAGTAAATTAATGTATGTTCCCAGCTATATGATGTATATATAAGGATACGCCTACTTAGTGTAAACATATATTAAAAACCTTAACCGCGTTTGTTAGACAAGAGTGTTCAAAGTAGATATAATTGCAAGAAGCTAACAGGATTATAAATAAGTGTTTGTTTATAAAAGAAACAATACAGTGTACAGAAGATCAGGAAATAGTATAATCTAATTAAAAAAACGTAAAATTACTATATTTTCACCTAAAGTTTCCATCCCTTCTCTTCCAATAATCAACCAGTAGGTCTACTAGCTCTTTAACTAGGTGGCATCCAAGTCAAATTAAATTAAACATAAGATTCCAGAGTATTCATCAAGGCAAAAAATTGAGTCCCAATAATCAAATATCAATTAAGTTAAATATCACTCATCTGAAGCATGGTCTGAATCATACCATCAAAATCAAACTTGAAATTTAAAGGAGTATCAAGTAAGAATTGGACCTTTATTAATTACGTCCTAACATTAAAATTTCTACAACTCAACAAACGAACCTAATACCCGGCGACGACGATCGAAAATCAATGACGGCAAACTCAAACTCGAGTCTCTTGGACTGCTTCGAACTAGAAATAGTGATTCAGTGTTTCGACTGTTTCGATTCTAGTGAATTTCTGCTCATTTTCAGTGTCAATCTGTACAAAGTATGCAGCTATATATATACACAAAGTTTACTGCCTGTGAAAGAGTCAATTTCAATATCCTAAACAAACTCCTGGGTGTGGCCAATTTTTTGGTGAAGAAAGGGTTAAGCTTCATTAGAGTTTTGTTGATTTTGTTGAAGATGAAGCCATTTTTGTTTTGGAGTATTTTTTTCTTTTTGAGATTGGCCACGGCTGAAGCTCTAGAATTAGGGTTGTCGCTAGGTCTAGGTTAGGATTTTAGGCATTATTTTATAGGGGTAGGAACTAGGTTAGTTCAAATGGGGAATGTGTATGGACTCAATGTTTTTGGGCTATCCAAAATTGGGTCTTTTCAATTAAGACCAAACAAAATTAGCCCCAAATTTTCGTACTCTTTCTTCTAAAATGAGACAAAAAATACTACACCATTTACTAATTAATCCTACTTAAATAAAATAACTATTAAAATAAGACTAACCGTTAAAACAAACCTATTTTTTTGGTATTTTTCAAATATCATACTAAAAGATAAAAATGGAATTAGATTAAAATTATTGCAAAAATTAAAATAATATTCCTAAAAACAAAATGGAACTATTTTGTATTTTTGAATTTTATGTAAAGTAGATAAATTAAAAGTAACTAGATAAAAATGTTAATTAGCTAAATAAAAGAAAATATTTTTGTAATTTTCAATTTTGTGATAAAATAAAATAAAAGAGTCAAAACTAATTGAAATAACGATATTAGGCCTAAACTAAACATTTACATGCTAAAATATGAAAAATCTTGGGGAGGGTCAAATATCACATATCTACAGGGTGCCATTAAGGCCTTGGGATCTTCGGGTTGAGTTAAGACTTTCGAACGCCTTGACCGGGTGCCTGCATATGGGTTAGTGTAAAATAACGCAGGAGGGAGGTGGTCTTACCTTATCGCGGGGTGTGCAGGCGATGTTCCGAGGTCCGACGTGTCCCTGCTGTTTTGGAGCGACGACTCTGTACGGCCCTCCGCTGTGTTTAATCGCGCTTAGCCAAAGACATGGTTTGATTACCCTTTGACTCTTTCGAGAGTGGAGATATTGGTGCCTGCGCTACGTTACGTAACGCGAACACTCCCCTTCCTGTGTGATGCTTCCCGTTGACGGTTTTAATTCCGTCCCTTGCTGGGGATTTCATCATTTGGCGAAGAGGGGATGTTATTGCCTTTATGCGGTGCGTCTGCGGCCGCTTACGTCTTCTTTGACGATATGGAGCTCGGCGTTCCGGTCTGCGCCGGCCATGCTGACTGAGAGAATGGTTTCTCCTCTTGTCGTTTCGATCGCCGTGTTGAATCCGTCGAAGATTTGAGATGCGGGCTTGATTTGATCCGGCTGTCTGTGCTGCTCTATTATCCTCGACCCGATAATGTTGGTCGAGCCACCTGAATTCATGAGCACATGTTTTATTTTGAAAATGAATCGAACGGGGAAGAAGGTTACCAGTGCGTTGTTACGAGGTTGGGGCGAGGTTTTGGAGCCTTCCTCGCGGAATGCGAGGGTATCTCTGGATATGTATCCCGAGTCCATTTTTCTCTAGTGATGAACATTTTTATTGTCCTTTTTACAAGTTCCTGGAGATTGTAACCGCTCCTCCAATATCACCGTAATATGTCGCGACCCATTTGCTTCATTCTTCTTGGCCGCCTTTCTTACTCAGAACTGAACTTGAGCCCTATCGCTCAAAAGTTCTCAGCGGTGATTTTTACTGAGTAGCTTGGATATTTTCCTTCGGAGCTGGAGGCAATCTTCGGCCTTGTGGCCGTACGTATTATGTAGTTCACATACCAAGTTATGATTCCTCTGGAAGGATTCGATTGAATAGGTCTGGGCCATTTTGTGTCCCTGGTTTTGCTGGCGGTGATCATGATGTCCGATACAGCGATGTTTAAGTTGTACTCTGATGGGCGAGGCGCCCCCGTTGGCCCTGTGTCCCCGTCGAAGCCACCTCTGTTGATGGGTCCTCGAGGGTTCTGTCCTTTGTTCGCCAATCGATCGTTGTGAGGCAGATTACATCTCGGAGCATTCCTCCTATCATCAGGATACGACTGGTACCTCTCTTTATTCGATTTTGACTCCTTCGCTAAGAGTCTTCTTGGATATACTAAGCCCGAGGGGCTCCCAGCTGGTCATCCTCGACCCTGATCTTTGACTGGTACCAATTGTGGACGTCCGACCAGGTTACGGCGAGATATTCGATAAGATTCTCTTTTATCTACCTTGAGGCCATCGAGCTTCATTCATTTAGGCCTTGAGTGAAGGCCTGCACTGCCTAGTTGTTGGAGATCCGGGGTAGTTCCATTCGTTCCGTTTGGAAACGAGACACAAATTCCCGTAGCATTTCATTCTCCCTCTGTTTAATCTTGAATACGTCGGACTTCCTTCTTGCTACCTTGATGGCACTGGCGTGCGCCTTTATGAAGAAATTTGCTAGCATGACAAATGAATCTATGGAGTTGGGAGCTAGTTTGTGATACCACTTCATGGACCCCTTCGAGAGCGTTTCTCCGAACTTCTTTAGTAAGACGGAGTCGATCTCGTCGTCGTTTATGTCATTGCCTTTAACCGCGCACGTATAGGAGTGACGTGTTTGTTAGGATCTGAGGTCCCGTTGTATTTTGGAAGTTCTAGCATTCTGAACTTCTTTGGAATGGGTTTCGGAGTCGCTTCCTCTAGGAACGACAGTTGTACGAACTTCTTCGAGTCTACACCCTTTAGGACCGGGGGCGCGCCCGAGATTTGTTAGACTCTGAAGTTATAGGTTTCGACCTTCTCATCGTTGGCTGTTATCATTTTCTCGCCTGACTCGATCCTCTTGGTGAGGTCCTCCAGCATTTTCACGATGGCAGGATCGGCTACTGATCCATTGTTGCTCGATTTCTCCGGTACCTGTTTGGCTGAGGAAGTAGTTTTCGGTGCATACTGGGAGTCTTCGGGTGGCTTTGCAACAGAGCGATAACCAACTGTTGTGCCTACAACATTTCAAAAATAACATGAAGACTAACTTCCTGTTCTTCCTAGGCTGGGGTTTTTTGGGCTTCATATTAGTCGTCATGTTGTATGCTCCTGTCGGTGTGTGAGGTTTTGTCGACTTGTTGCGTGTCTTGCGAATCTGCGTCCGCTAGAATCGGTCTGGACGCATTATCGGGTTCTGTGGTGGCACGCCAATAACTGGAAAGGCCACACCGTTTTCCCCGTGGTTTTAGAGGTTGTTGTTCTCCACTCTTTTTACTGAGCCAGACATTTTGACCTGAAATCAAAAGATCTTGGACAAGAAAAAGTGTGAAAGATAACTTGTGTTGTGTATGAAACTAGCAAGAACATAATCACTATTATTTTTAGCCCTATGATGGGCGCCAAACTCTTTACCGTGAAAATGGTAATAACAATTTATTTTTTTAATGGGACTCTAAAAATACGTGATCTATTTTTACGCTAGTTGTTTAGAGCAATTGATGCTAGGCATAGGAAGATAAGAGACGAAATGCGAACTAAAATAGAACTATGATCGAACCGAGGGATGTGCTACTCTGGCCCCAAACTGGCTGATGAGGGGCCTCGATGTCGATGCCTGGGCTCGGACTCGAGTTATCGGGGGTAACCGAGAAGGGACTAACAGTTAGGATATAGCTAAAGGAGGCTCATTATGGCCAATATCAAACAATAAATGAAGAACAAGTATGAAAGCAATAAGTGAGAAGGATAGACTCGAACGTGAGAGTTAGAGGGAAAAGAGAGAGTTGTTATTGATCTTGTGTAGAATGGTTGGAGCAATAGCAACCCCTTAAAAAATGGTGAGGATCCCCTCTATATAGGAGGGGAAATACAACACAAGTACAGAATGCATTAATTGTAAAAGCATGGATATGGGACGGCTAGACGTGACACCTTGATACAGTCTCCAGGTAGGTCGTCTTTGTCAGACTTAGCCATGTGCCTTGGGAATTTCCCATTTTGCTCTAGCCTCGATCTACATCCTCTTTAAGTCGGGCCTAGACGAGCTCTGAGGGAGGGAACTCAGTCGCAGCTTCGCGTCCTCGGGGCCTTGAGGTGTTCTTCTGAAGTGACTCGATAGCAAGAAATTAGGCCCGGTAATTTCGCCACATACACATACATAATCCGATGGGAGCTTCATACTGACTTTTTATGAGGCTGATACTCTTCAGTTGGCTTCATCGTAGAGCCATTATAAAATATGGCTATTGTACTATCTCTTATACCTCTGCTATTTAAGAGTGATCCTGAGGTCTATAATTCTCTTGGTCCACTCCTGTTTTACTTAGTTGATGCAACTCTTTATTTTTTTCTTCTTTCTGATCAACCTTTATGTAGGCTTAAGCTACCTTTCGATCTGCGGCTCCTAGTATTTGTTATTATTTTAGCCTTTTATGGGCGCTGAGGGATATCCATGATACGATCATTTAACAATTTAATCCTTCATCTATGACCTGGGCTCAATTATTTCTTTTAACGTATACCAGAATCTTCTACGGTTGTATATGATGTAGGTATAAAATGAAAAACTCTTAAGTGCATCCATAACGTAACTAAATCCGTATTATTGATCGAATAATTCCTTTTTTCCTTCTCAGTTTTCTTTAAACGTAAGCTTTTACTTTTCCTGGTCTTATTTCCCCCCTTTCGTGTGCATACTTAGCTTATCTTAGTGTCTATGCATATTGGAACTCCATACAACTCATATGACCTTGGATATCACTTCTGATTTTACTTCCTGTTCATTGGCCACGGTAAGTTCCACTTTCTTTTGAAGTGCATACAATTTTGTAGTGAGACTATTTTTACAAGACCATTTCCTCTTTAGGTCACTTGTGCTTAGGTTGAAGCCTTCTTTCTTATTTCCTCAATTAATATTTCGTTGTAGTACTTAGGAAAGATCATCTGATTCTTGTAAAGCTGCGAGCGTTTTACATTGTATACCCGATAGAATTGACGTTCTTCCTCGCCTCTAATTATCCATAGTTACTTACCTCTACGCCCTTGTGCTTGTAGGATTGCTTTTGAACTAATATTTCGATTGTCTTCCTAGTGACATTCTCTTTTATTTCCGTAATACTCATATAGTACCTTTCACTATCCCAACTCCTACCTGAATATTACTCAGGGATCACGATGTCATAACTGCGAGGCTGAATTCAATATATCAGGTTTTACTATATTTATCTTACACGATCTTCTTGACTCGTCTATAACCTCCTGTTTAGCCATAACTAGGCTAATCCTGGTAAATTACTAACTACTCGTTGGCCCATTCTTATCTCAACATTCTGTGTAATCTTTCTTGGGTTATTTCCTTTGTCTTAACTTACGTCTCGCACTGGCTCCTTATTTATTAATAACAGCTTGGGCTTGAACCTTTACTTCCTCTCCTTGACGTTGTGCTTAGACTTGAATCCTAGTATATCTGTAGGATTTGGATAAGTCCCATCTCATTCCTTTTCATTTTTGTATCGCATTCTTCCTTTACCATTTCATAGTCATTAAAACCACTTAATTCCAACTTAATGCCACATCACTCCATATTCCCCCTTTTAGGGGACTACTAAGAGCTGAAGCTATGACGACCTACCTATAAATGTTTTACCTCTTCATTTTTGGCGTCCTTTCACATCATCGATGACCCTTACTCGCCTTGTGGTAATCCTTCTATACCAAGGATAATGAAATTCCTTACTGACGAGGGTGACACTTAGTGTAATTAGCACACATAGTCTCTTAAGCTTAACTTTGATCGAATTGCTTGCTGTAGGGAAGCATCTTCCTGAATGACCATTCTCTGAATTCCTTATGAATTTTCTTCTGTTGTGTAGACATGTGATTTTTGACCCTCCCCAAGATTTTTTATATTTTAGTATGTAGATATTTAGTTTAGGTCTAATATTGCTATTTTGGGTATTTTTAAACTTCTTCGATTTATTTTATTTCAAAGACTAAAAAAAAGAAGAAAACTACAAAAAATATTTTTTCTTTATGTAAGATTATTGATATTTTGATTAGCTAGTTTTATTTTATTTTATTTTTACAAAGGATAAAAAGAAAAGTTTCAAAAATACTTTTATTTGGTTTAGTGTAATTTTAAGTTATAAGTATTTAGTAAATATCGAGTAGTATTAAATTTCTCTAATAGGATTATTTTAGTTCTGTTTTTTATATTGCTTACTTTAGATAAATAGTATTTTGTAACTAGTTTTATTTTATTATTACTAGAAATAAAAACAAAACAAAAAGGAAAAAGAAAGAAAGCGTGAAAAGTTTGAAAGAGCGTAGAAATGGAAAAGAAAAGGAAAAGGAAAGCAAATACAAGAAAGGAATTTAGTGGCCCCCACTTCCCTTTGGTCTCTTTCCAAATCACGTGCCCTTCCTCCTATTTTCCATCTCTTTCCAAAATTCTTTGTTTTCTTAACCAATCAGATATTGACATCTCATCCTTCTACACTATTCTTCGTAACAAACCTCACATGTACCCAAATTGAATTCCCATAACTGAAGATTCCACTCATCTTTTTTTAGCCCATGGGGGGGAGGGGTCCACACGTTTTGGATTTTTCTTCTCTTCCAAGCTAAGAACTTTGCTTCTCAATTGGATATATATCCACAAAAAGTGTACATCAGAAAGAAAAAGAAAGTTGGCACCCAAAAAAAACCTAGAGCTTCTTCTTCATTTTTTGGACACACGAAAAGAAAAGAGGATCCGAGATCTAGGAAAACGAAAAGAAAGGAGGAAAATCGTGAGAGCAAAATAAACGAGAGAACGAGGAAGAAACAGATCTGGATAGAGAAAACGATCGCTTTCTCTTCTTTCCCATTCACCTGAAACCAAAAACACCTCTCTCATTTTAGCTACTGAAACAATCACCAAATGTCACCTAAACCACCAGAAAACCTCCATTAACGTCGCCACATGAAGCTCGAAACCAGATGAAATACCAGCCGCGAAAGTAGTCCAAAACTAGATTTCAAACTTCCAAAGAACATAGCTGCAGCAGCCATAAACACAACCTCGTTCCTTGTCTTCCTCATCCCGTTTCATCGCTAGCAGTCCAGCGATAGCCATGGCTGAGCAACTCCGGTGAATCACCAAATAACAATCAACAATCGAACTCCAGCGTAAAACAACCCTTGTGATGTCCAAAATTGTCGTCCAAGCTCAGTCAAGTTGAATCTGGCGAGAAATCTGGCGAGTTTCGAAGTCTGGTTGTAGTTCCGTCGAGGGTCAGTAAATTTTCCGGTCGAGGTCAGTGTCGAGTCTCAGATTCATGTAAAGGTTCATTTTTGCCTTACCCATGACGGATATATAACTTCTGAATTTTATAATGCATGTTGAAAGAAGTAATGTTGTTAATGAGAATTTGTATATATGTATTTTGACAGACTTGAGTTGACCTGAATCCTCACGTTAATATCTACATTATTTTTGAGAAATGCCTACTAAAGTGTACTACTGCCTCATTTTCCTGTATGTTTGTTTTAGAATAACGTATATCATTAGTAGTATGTTTGTCTAATATGAGTTTAAGAATGATGGAATGTGGCTAAGTTTACGTAGATTGCTATAATAAACATATATATATGTTGTATTATATGACAAGTAAAATACCAATCTTCTATGAAAGTGATGTGATTTTTGTTGTTTCTATGACTAGTCATCCATATAGAATGAACGAACCATTACTAGGTAGCTAATTTGAATTGGTAATTTGTATTTGGCGAATTTTTCCACACATGAGTCAGTAGCTGCAAATGGGGTGAGACAGGGGGTTTCAACAATTTTTGTAAGTTTTGATGCAAATATGTCGTTCAGGTCAATTGACACATGTATGCCAAGCTCACAGAAGAAAATCCTTGGTGAATACCTAATATACTTTAGGGCTATTATCGTGATTGTGTACACGTTCGCGTGACATGATTATGATTTTTCTAAACTTAAAATCAAGGTACACATTCGCGTGACTTTGGCCAATAATCTTAATAATAACGAAGCGTTATTAATTATGGACGCGTTCGCGTGACATGATTTTTGACGCGCCAAACAAATTGGTACACGTACGCGTGACCTGTTTTAAGATAATTTCTTAATTAAAAGAGGCAAATGCACATAGGTTCTAAAATAAGTAATTAGACAATTTGATTAAGCCAAGTATGATCAAAGAGACCGTGCTAAAACCACGGAACTCGGGAGTGCCTAACACCTTCTCTCGGGTTAACAGAATTCCTTACCCGAATTTCTGTGTTTGTGGACCATAAATAAGAGCCAACTTCCTCGATTCGGGATTTTAAACTGGTGACTTGGGACACCATAAATTATCCCAAGTGGCGACTCTGAATTTAATATAAATAATCCCGTTTCGATTGTCACTTAAATTGGAAAAACTCCCTTATACCCCATTTCATGTGTGAAAAAGGAGGTATGACAGCTCTGGCGACTCTGCTGGGGATCGAACCCAGAATCTCTGGTTCAGGGTTCAAGAATTCAAGCTTGTTAATATGATTTTGTGAACCGTTTGTGCTAATTGCTGCCTATTTACCGCTTTGATATTGTTTGAATTGTATATAACTGTCTTCTTACGCCACCCCTCTGAGTCTTCTGAAAATGGTGCACACGTTCGTGTGACCCGCTTTTTCTGTAGTGATTATGCCAAATAGAACGAGGTTGGGCCAACAACAAGGCCAGGTAGACTTTAGTGCTCCCGGTACGTTGCCCCCTCTTCGGCCCCAGTTGTCCGCTCGGGTAACCCAAGTCTAGAACAAAACCCCAGGATTTGAACTTAGAAAAATACAGCTTAATGTCGGATCCCTAGTAGGAACATTTGTTTGCATCATGTGCATTTGACTTAGGGGACTCAACACAGGGGTTGGGTCCGTCTAGGACTGGTGTGCCCAAAGTAACAGACCATCCTGTTGCATTCTATGTGCTATGTGAACATTTATTTGTTTCGGCTTGCATACTGACCGGATAAGAAAAGGAAAACAACAGAAAAAACCAAGAGTGAGGTAGGATAGAGAATTCACCTGGTTCTGAAATCCCGGTATTCGAAAATGCCTCGAAACTCTGCCAAAATTGTTTGAAAAAAAAAAGGAAAATGTATTTCAAAAAATGAAAGGGAGTCAATATCATGTTTTTCCAATTACGTCAAAACTTGCGAACTACGTGGGTCTGATTCTCACCGGATGTGAGATACTAGGCAAACCTCATCGGTTCCGGCCCATAATTTTCAAAAAATCCAAAAATATTGTCCATTACTTGCTTCTTTAGAAAGCCTTTCTTTTATACCCTAATTGTTTTTTTTTAAAAAAAATATATATACAAAAATATTTTCTTTTAACTTCTTCCAAAAATCCAAAAATATTTTCATTCTTCTTTCAGAATTGAAAAAAAAAAAATTCAAAATTCAAAAATATTTTCTTTTTTTAGAAGCATTTCTTTCATAAATTCAAATTAAAATTTAAAAATATTTTCTTTCTTCTTTAGAAGTTTTTCTTTCGAAAATTCAAAAAACAATCTTTCTTCTTTAGAAGTCTTTCTTTGCAAAAATACTGAAGAAAAGTCAAAATCCAAAAATGTCCCCTTTCTTCTTTATTAATCTTTCTTTCGAAAAATAAAATAAAAAGTTCAAAAAAAAGGAAAGATTAGTTTATTTACTTTATTCCTAATCTTCTCGAACTATGCAAGATCTGATTCATGTTCCCACATGATACGTAGGCAACCCACATCAGGTTCGATCACCATTAAAAAGAAGTGAAAAAATGAAGAAATGAAAAAATATTGATAATAATAAGGACCGATTGAGTCCATTCTAACATGTTTTGTTTTGAATTGTAAAGAAAGTTGAGGTGGTCGGTTTGTGGTAAGCTGGAAACACAAGATCCAAGAAAAAATGATAACTGACATCGAAGCTGTTACAAGTGCTCAAGAGACTCAGGGTCAGAGGGTTCAACAACAGTCTACTGTGTTTGAGAAAAATAGAATGTTGAAACAGCAAATGACCGAAATGTGTCAAGCATGGGCCAGTGGTCAAGGACAGCCTCGTCATGAGTCACAATTTGCTACACAGCAAGAGCAGTACCACTCTCCTGAGTACCACTTGTACTCGTTTGATCTTCCTGCAAATGTTGAGAAGCCTGTCCGAAAGATGGTACAGGAAGAAATGACCCAAAGAGTGAAAATCTTAGAACAACAGTAGAAAAACATGCAAGGGTTGGCAGGTCAAAAGAGTGTTGCCTTCAAAGATCTATGTATGTTCCCTGATGTCCACTTGCCGCCTGGTTTCAAGACTCCCAAATTTGAAAAGCATGATGGTCATGTAGATCTCATAGCCCACCTGAAAAGGTATTGCAATCAACTGAGAGGTGCGGAAAGAAATGAAGAATTGTTGATGGCTTATTTTGGGGAAAGCCTTACGGGAGTAGCCTCCGAATGTTTTATGGATCAAGACACGTCTTACTGGTATGTCTGGGATGACATGGTACAGGCCTTTGTCAAACAGTTCCAATACAACATCTACATTGCCCCAGACCGCATTTCCCTTTCAAACCTAAAGAAGAAACCAACTGAAAGTTTCAGGGAATATGTCATTAAATGGAGAGAGCAAGCAGCTAGAGTTAAGCCACCCATGGATGACCACGAGCTAATCACTGTCTTCCTTCAAGCGCAAGAGCCAGATTACTTTCAAAACATGATGTCTGCAGTTGGCAAATCCTTCTCAGAAGCAATCAAAATGGGAGAAATGGTAGAGAATGGTCTTAAGACATGCAAAATTATAAGTCAAACAATTTTTAAAGCCGCAACTCAAGTTGTCCGGGTTGAATCTGATAATTTTAGCGACACAAATGAGAAGGTTGAAGAAATTATGATGACATCAGGGTCTAGAAGAGGTCCCAGGAGAACATCTCGAAGGTATGAGCAGCCTCCTTAAGTTTTCCATGACTCCCCTGAGTATTATTATCCACCTCAGAACCCTCAATACTCTGTCGCTCCACCTCAGTATGTTGTCTAGCCACCAAAACTCCCCAGAAGGCGAGCACGAGCATCATGAAATCTCCAACAGCCTGCACAAAATTTTCAGGTGCCCTATAACCCACATCCCAGCTAGAGGAATAGAGGGGAACAAAGGTTGAAAGACAATTTTACACCAATAGGAGAGTCCAATGCAAGCTTATTTGAGAAGTTAAAGCATAGTGACATGATTGCACCTATTCATCCAAATCATGTGGACCCACGTGCGAGAAGCTTTGAACCTTCTAAAAGGTGTGAATACTATTCCAATGCCCAAGGGCACAATGTTGAAAGTTGTCGAGATTTGAAAAGAGAAATAGAACGGACGATCCAGGAAAATATGATTGTGATCCAAGACAGTGACACCCAGAATATCGAGCGGAATCCTTTACATGCACATCATGATGCACACTTTGTGGGGATGATGCCTGGTGACATTGAGTTTGAGAATCCTCTCGGGAGCTTGCTAACTGAAGTTAATGATGTTGAAATTGGAGAAGGCTCTGTTGATTCTGATAAGCAAATTTGTGGCTAAATGTCAAGTCTAGCAATTGAAAAGTCATTCCCTCTTCACTAGGAAGGAATCTTGGTAGCTTGTTTTGATGTTTTTTCTATTATCTGGGTTATTTCAGGGTTGTGATCCAGATTTTATTTGTTTTATTGAGTCAAACCCTTCTATCCCTCCATTCTGTCTGTGTGAGTCTTGTCCGTTTGCTCTGTTGCTATTTTCATTATTCGGGTTATTTTAGGGTTGTAACTCGGATCTTGGGTTGTTTGTCTTGTTGTCAAATCCTTTCATCCTTTACTCAATAAAATACAATTTGTCCTTTTGTGTCATTTTGTTCCTAGTTATTTTCTTGCTAGTTCAAATGACATAACATGCATGCGAAAATTTTGGCCAGATCTTAGAAATAAATTTAATATGGAATTGGATAATTGAAAAAAAAGATACTTTTGAGGATGAATAAAGAGTTGAGATACTTTGGAATTGAGGTCGAGTAAAATTCACCTTCAAATCATTGTGGAGGTCGGGCTTGAGGATGTTTAGTCAATTGAAGTTTGTAGGAAAGTAAGAGATGGAAAGTGTTTTGTGACCACGACGCACCAAGATTCGTCAATGCTGTGATTGCGAAAAGATACTATGTTTGGCGTTCTCGAGGTTGGGAGGCCCTTTTTCTGCTATCCAAACACTTTATATCCTTCACTACCCCTTTTGAGCCTGTGTTATTTTCTTTAACCACCCTCTTTTGGAATCAAGTTTGGAGTCAAGAGACCAAAAAAAAAAAAAAGAAAAAAAACAGAAAAGAAAAGAAAATAAAAGTCCATACCCTAAGAGTACAAACTAGGGCAGGTCTTTGAAAGTTCAAGTGAAAAAAAGAAGAAAAGAACTGTCGAAGGTCCATGCCCTCAAAAATAGAAGCTGGGGCAAATAAAAAAAAAGAAAAAGAAAAAAAAAAGAAAGAAAAAGAGAAACAGAAAGAAAGATGCAAAATAGTTTAGGTCAGATGTTTGAACTACGTTCGACCTGATTCCTTAAAAAATAAAGATATGTAGGCAGCCTCACGGTTCGGTCCAACCAAATAAGAATTCAAAAAAAAATTCAAAAACAAATCACCAATAAATGAAACTGGGGCAAAGATTTTATCTCATTTTTAAAAGAGTTGATTCCAAAAGTTGTAAGTATACAACCCCGTCATCTTTAGTTTGTTTTGAGCCTCATGTCGGCTTTTCGTCCAACCCTATCCAAAAACCTTCCAAATAAAGACCTCCCGATTTGCCTTCAAGAATACCAAGAGAAGCATGCAATGAGCAACGATTATCGCACAACATATAACATTGTCAAGTTACTCACACAAAGTAAGAAAAATAAAAAGAAAAAGAAAAATGAGAGAGTCTTACTAGTGAAAACCCTCACGGGCACAGTAAGGCGACGGTAAATAGAGATGAATAAATGAGAGAGGCTTGTTGGTGAAAATTTCTCGGGGCACCATTAGCCGAAAGTTAGTTGTGAAGCTGATGCAATGGATTGGCACGGATAGGCCCGACTTCAAAGATCATAAGAATGGTAAAAGTGAAGATTGGATTAGTTTGATAGATCAGGCCGTTGAGTCCAAAATGCATGTCATGATCATTAAGGCTAGTTATTGAAAGAAAAAGAAATTCTTCCTTCTGTCCTTCCGACAGGGGCATTTCTTGTTAATATTTGTTTCTTTGCGTCATTGTGTCCTTTACCCTGAGTCAGTCCTTCTCAAAACAAGCAAGAAAAGATTTCAAAAT
Organism: Nicotiana sylvestris; assembly: GCF_000393655.2. Classification (NCBI taxonomy): domain Eukaryota; kingdom Viridiplantae; phylum Streptophyta; class Magnoliopsida; order Solanales; family Solanaceae; genus Nicotiana; species Nicotiana sylvestris. The sequence goes on along the minus strand of NC_091061.1, from coordinate 74,904,459 downwards.
TGCTACCAACTTTTCAGTTGTACAAAGTAAATTTGGCCAGCAAACTTAGTTGTTAATGTCAACATGCCTTGAGGATTCATAGAAAGGCTCCCCCAAAAGACTCTTGTTAGCCTACTTGGTGCAAACAAAGATAACTTGTGATTCTCTCTGACAAACAAATTGCTCAAAGCAGGAAGTCATTCAAGATATCAGAAAAGGTCATATAAGAAAAGATGTCCAGTTGGGATAATGCTGATTGAGCCAGAAATACAAATGGTACTGGGTGTGAAACAATTAGGGTTGATGCGTAACAAAAGTTTCTTGAGACCGACTCAAGATGATCGAGCAAAAGCCAAGCTGCTCAAGACTCAAGGCCACAAACCGACCACCACCTTTTAAAACTGACAAAGTTTTCTTTGTTTGAAACAGGAACAAAGCAGTGCAAGGAAAGTGATTCAAAAAAAAGAGAATAAGAAAAAAAAAGAAAGAATAAGAAAGGAAGAGAAGAGCCGAAAAAGGGAAGTTTCTCAAATCTTTGTCTTTATTTGTCTTGCTATTGTGCATAAAATCTTGCCGTTGATCTTTACAGTTTTCCTCCTATGATAAAAAGTCCTAGTCTGATGGATCTTCTTCCAATAAAATCTTAGTCTGATGAACTTTCTCCTAGGGTAAAAATCGTAGTCTGATGAATCTTTCTCCTAAGATAATAAAAGAAAAGAGACCTAGTCTGATGAACTTTCTCCTAGAATCGAAATCTTAGTCTGATGAATCATTCTCCTAAGATAGAAGACCTAGTCTGATGAATTTTCTCCTAGGATCGAAATCTTAGTCTGATGAATTTTTCTCCTAAGATAGAAAACCTAGTCTGATGAATCTTTCTCCTAAGATAGAAGACCTAGTCTGATGAATTTTCTCCTAAGATCGAAATCTTAGTCTGATGATTTTTTCTCCTAAGATAGAAAACCTAGTCTGATGAACTTTATCCTAGGATCAAAATCTTAGCATGATGAATCTTTCTCCTAAGATAAGAAACCCGGTCTGATGAATTTTCTCCTAGGATCAAAATCTTAGTCTGATGAATCTTTCTCCTAAGATAGAAAACCTAGTCTGATGAACTTTCTCCTATGATCAAAATCTTAGTCTGATGAATCTTTCTCCTAAGATAGAAGACCTAGTCTGATGAACTTTCTATTAGGATAGAAATCTAAGTCCGATGAACCTTTCTCCTAAGATATCAAAAAAGAAGTAGAAAAGAGACCTAGTCTGATGAACTTTCTCCTAGGATAGAAAACCTAGCCCGATGGATTTTCTCCTAGGATAATAATAATTTTTTTTAAAAAAAAAGGAAGTTTGAATTTGAAAAAAAGGGAGTCATTTTTTTTAGTTTTCTTAAGATTATCAATGTTCAGTTGTTGTCTGAAATCAGGGGGCCCCGTCTGGAGAATAGGGTCAGTTTTTACTTTAGTCAATCTTAGTTTATAGTTTTCCGCAAGATCAATCACTTTTAGGAGACGTACATCCTAGTCTAATCTTTAGTTTACTCATCATGGCATCAATAGTATAAGTGGTTTATAATATTGCTAACAACTCACAAATCTTCCTAGTGCAAACTGAGGCAGAAAATTTTGTTTATTTTGTTGGTTTTGATTTCAGGCGCCCACATGGAGAACAAGGGAATACAGTTCAAGTTTTGGCAATCAGGCGCCCACCTGGAGAACAAGGAAATACAGTTCAAGTATAGGCAATCAGGCGCCCACCTGGAGAACAAGGGAAGTCATTTCAGAATTCAATTCAAGTTAGAAGTAGTAGAAGCTCGCGGCAATCATGCGAGTCAACAGTCCGAGATGATCAATAGAAGTTAGTCACAATCCAAAAAAAAGCAAGAAGTGAATCCAAATGCAGAAATAGATGAAAGATGTGAGCTGCTCGAGACATGGATAAGGTCACAAGCACTACATGTCCGGTCTTGATCCGAAAAGCTGAAGAACGAGCTAGCACCTGCAACTAACAAGAGTCAAGGTTCAAATCCAAAGTCTGCATGAAGAACCATTAAAGACTCAAGATCAAGCTTCAGAAGAATTATAGATAGGAATCTTGTAATTCATAGTTGACAGGCTTAGTTAGTCTTTTTCATTTTTTTGATTTTGATGTAACAACATGACCGCAGACCGGAACCTCGGCGGAACGGCACCTCGACCGGCTCTCCACCTCGGTATACTCCATCATCTCACTCATCTCTGAACTACTCGTGGCCAGATCCCTTTGTAGCCAAGGATATGTAGGCAGCTTAGATACCAGGGCTCGGTCACATTTCCCTTTCTCGGTTTTGGTCTCCCTAAATAAGGGACGGGTCAAAAAACCTTTCTAGTCGTTCTTTGTCTGAAAACTCTTCGTGTTTCCAGTCAAAGAGGGGCAGCTGTAGACATGTGATTTTTGACCCTCCCCAAGATTTTTCATATTTTAGCATGTAGATATTTAGTTTAGGAATAATATTGCTATTTTGGATATTCTTAAACTTCTTCGGTTTATTTTATTTCAAAGACTGAAAAAAAGAAGAAGAAAACTACAAAAATATTTTTTCTTTATGTTAGGTTATTGATATTTTGATTAGCTAGTTTTATTTTATTTTATTTTTCAAAAGGATAAAAAAAAGTTTCAAAAATATTTTTACTTGGTTTAGTGTAATTTTAAGTTATAAGTATTTAGTAAATATCGAGTAGTATTTGAATTTCTCTAATAGGATTATTTTAGTTCTCTTTTTTATATTGCTTACTTTAGATAAATAGTATTTTGTAACTAGTTTTATTTTATTATTAATAGAAATAAAAACAAAACAAAAAGGAAAAAGAAAGAAAACGTGAAAATTTTGAAAGAGCGTAGAAATGGAAAAGAAAAGGAAAAGGAAAGCAAATACAAGAAAGGAATTTAGTGGCCCCCACTTCTCTTTGGTCTCTTTCCAAATCACGTGCCCTTCCTCCTATTTTACATCTCTTTCCAAAATTCTTTGTTTTCTTAACCAATCAGATATTGATATCTCATCCTTCTACACTATTCTTCGTAACAAACCTCACATGTACCCAAATTGAATTCCTATAACTGAAGATTCCACTCATCTTTTTTTAGCCCATAAGGGGGGGAGGGTCCACACGTTTTGGATTTTTCTTCTCCTCCAAGCTAAGAACTTTGCTTCTCAATTGGATATATATCCACAAAAAGAGCACATCAGAAAGAAGAAAAAAGTTGGAACCCCAAAAAAAAATCCTGGAGCTTCTTCTTCATTTTTTGGACACACGAAAAGAAAAGAGGATCCGATATCTGGGAAAACAAAAAGAGAGGAGGAAAATCGTGAGAGCAAAATAAATGAGAGAACGAGGAAGAAACAGATATGGATAGAGAAAACGATCGCTTTCTCTTCTTTCCCATTCACCTGAAACCAAAAACACCTCTCTCATTTTAGCTACTGAAACAATCACCAAATGTCACCTAAACAACCAGAAAACCTCCATTAACGTCGCCACATGAAGCTCGAAACCAGATGAAATACCAGCCGCGAATGTAGTCGAAAACTAGATTTCAAACTTCCAAAGAACACAGCTGCAGCAGCCATAAACACAACCTCGTTCCTTGTCTTCCTCATCCCGTTTCATCGCTAGCAGTCCAGCGATAGCCATGGCTGAGCAACTCCGGCGAATCACCAAATAACAATCAACAATCGAACTCCAACGTAAAACAACCCTTGTGATGTCCAAAATTGTCGTCCAAGCTCAGTCAAGTTGAATCTGGCGAGAAATCCGGCGAGTTTCGAAGTCTGGTTGTAGTTCCGTCGAGGGTCAGTAAATTTTCCGGTCGAGGTCAGTGTCGAGTCTCAGATTCATGTAAAGGTTCATTTTTGCCTTACCCTTGACGGATATATAACTTCTAAATTTTATAATGCATGTTGAAAGAAGTAATGTTGTTAATGAGCATTTGTATATATGTGTTTTGACAAACTTGAGTTGATCTGAATCCTCACGTTAATATCTACATTATTTTTGAGAAATGCCTACTAAAGTGTACTACTGCCTCATTTTCCTGTATGTTTGTTTTAGAATAACGTATATCATTAGTAGTATGTTTGTCTAATAGGAGTTTAAGAATGATGGAATGTGGCAAAGTTTACGTAGATTGCTATAATAAACATATATATGTTGAATTATATGACAAGTAAAATACCAATCTTCTATGAAAGTGATGTGATTTTTGTTGTTTCTATGACTAGTCATCCATATAGAATGAACGAACCATTACTAGGTAGCTAATTTGAATTGGTAATTTGTATTTGGCGAATTTTTCCACACATGAGTCAGTAGCTGCAAATGGGGTGAGACAGGGGGTTTCAACAATTTTTGTAAGTTTTTATGCAAATCTGTCGTTCAGGTCAATTGACACATGTATGCCAAGCTCACAGAAGAAAATCCTTGCTGAATACCTAGTATACTTTAGGGCAATTATCGTGATTGTGTACACATTCGCGTGACATGATTATGATTTTTCTAAACTTAAAATCAAGGTACATGTTCGCGTGACATTGGCCAATAATGTTAATAATAACGAAGCATTATTAATTGTGGACACGTTTGCGTGACATGATTTTTGACGCGCCAAACAAATGGGTACACGTACGCGTGACCTGTTTTAAGATAATTTCTTAATTAAAAGAGGAAAATGCACATAGATTCTAAAATAAGTAATTAGATAATTTGATTAAGCCAAGTATGATCAAAGCGACCGTGCTAAAACCACAGAACTCGGGAGTGCCTAACACCTTCTCCCGGGTTAACAGAATTCCTTACCCGGATTTCTGTGTTCGCGAACCATAAATAAGAGTCAACTTCCTCGATTCGGGATTTTAAATTGGTGACTTGGGACACCATAAATTATCCCAAGTGGCGACTCTGAATTTAATATAAATAATCCCGTTTCGACTGTCACTTAAATTGGAAAAGCTCCCTTATACCCCATTTCGTGTGTGAAAAAGGAGGTGTGACATGTTGTCTATTCTATTATCGCCGGAACGCAAATCTAAAATTCTCATAATGCTGACTATTATCAAATCATTTAGCTCCTAATCCATGTTTAGTTTATCTTGTTCACCAGCCCATACCGATTTCTATTACTTTGGGGTTTAACTTTCTATTCTAGTAGTCGCATTGGATTCACGAACTTATTTCTTGAAAAGAGGATATAACTTTATGGCCTATACTCCCTTGTTGTTTCAAGGCATGTCATCTCTCATCTTTTCCTTCACTTGATTATGGACTCTGTAATACTATCATTTTTTTTATCTACCATTGTCATCCATGTACCACATTTTACTCATACTGCTTCATTAAATCTCTTCTTATTTTCCTGCTAACATTTCTATCTATCACTTTATTCTAAAAACTCGAACAAAATATTCTTTTGCTTTTAGCCCCTATTACTCCATCCATCGGTTCCTCGAATTACCTAACATTCTCTTTCTACCAAGGATGGGAGCCACATTAAGGTAATATTTATCCCTTCAAGGCTTCCAGTGCCTATCTTTGTAGTACTCATATCTAGCTGTACTATTTTAGAGTGCTCTATCTGGGTGTTTCACAAGGAGATCTGTTAGCACATTTACAATATCCGTCAGAAATGTCAACTAACGCAAACAATCCATCCACAATTTGGGTTACTCTAACCCCAGCTGGATCCTGATATCCCGTCTGTCACAACCCAAACCAATGTGTCGCGACGGGTGTCTAAGTCCTACCTGTCAAACACCCCTAAGAACGCGTCTAAGATATGAACCTAAATAACATCAGCTGAATTACGAAAATAACATACATGAAAGAGACCTTCCAACAAGGCATATGTCTGTGTACATGCAGAATACAGTAGGTGAGCCCACAAGGCTACTATAGACAACTTATACATCCAAAACTAAAAGCCGACAAGGCTACATACAACCTAACTAGACATATTGTCTACAGACCTCTAATAGAAATATAATTGTACAAAGATGGGACTGAGACACGTCTACCCATATATATATATATACAAACTTATCATACCAAAATCAAAAGCAGCTTCAGATCAAGTGGAGCACGCCAACTTTCGCATATCAGGGATCATAAGAAGGGGGACCGTCAGCTTTCCTACTTGCACTTGCGGGCATGAAACACAGGCCCCGTGAAATAGGGAGTCAGTACGAAAAATGTACTGAGTATGTAAGGCATGAAAATTAGTACGTAAAAGACGTAGATGAAACATGGAATAAAGAAACACATCCTTAAATTTGAATAATTTTGTAAATTCTAAAACATTTATAATGCCATGCACGTGTGTATAAATGTCGTGTTATGCATAAGTATGGGTGTACATAATATCATCAAGCCACTCAGGGCATCCCATCATATCGTGTTGGCCACTGTGGGCAACATCATCAATATATACCAGTTGATCAGGTGGTGGTGCGTATATAATGCCGTAACCTTTTCCCATATCCCATATACATGTATTTACATATATACGCGTATATAATGTCATCTGGTCATGGGTCAATGCACATGTATAAATGGGTGAAATGCATGAAAAATACGTAAAATCTCCATATTTCTTCCGGATAAACTTTTTCAACTACGTATTATTCTGAGACCCATGAACAGAAGATAATAATAATTAACATGGGGAATTAAGAATATAGACACCCCTAGTATTTCTATTAATAGAGTAATTTATGAAAACTATGTGTTTGCTCGTTTCTTCAGTATAATTTGGACCATGCCAAAAGAAAGAGGGGATAGCCTTAACATACCTAGAGTAGGGAAAACTCCGTATAATATTCCATTGAAAAACTTCGTGGATTGAACTTATAACCCAAAAATCGGATTATGCTTCTGCGTTTTGAAACTGATGAATGAAATCAGCTTATGTTCTTGGCGTTGAAGTGCCTGGATGTTGGAGCTTCTGTCCTGCTAACGTTTTCCTTCTATGAAAACTATCTTCTACCTTTCAAACTAAGTAAGTTTTCTTGCCTTTCTTTTTTGAATGAGTAACGTTAATGTGTTCAAGACTTATACATATATTGTTTTGGATAATCACTCTTTTAGTTATTTGATTCAAGTACATCACAGATAGCAACCTAGGATGTTTATTTGCTTAGTCACTTCATGTGGTAAGCTAGTGCTGCCACATGTATTTGGAGTATAATTAATTAAGTTTTATCCACTTATTAGTTAACTGGGTAATGTCCTGTTATCCGGTAATTAATTAATTAATTACCCGCATAATTTAAAATTGTCTTAAATTACATAAAATTCTACTTATTTTTAATATAGTTCATATATACTTTATACATATTATGTATATCATATTGTCATGGCCATATGATACCTTGTATGGTACTAGTCCATAATTATCGGGTAGTATCGCTCAACCCGTATTTTATCCCAAGCTGGCCACTTTCAACGAAACTCGTTTTCTTTAATTAGCGTACCCTTTATCCTTCATGACACTTCTTTATCGCTTGTTATAAATAGCGTAAATATGTTAACGTCAAGATGATCTCATCCCCAAGTCAACGTTAATTAACTGAAGACCAAACTTTTAACGTACGAAAACGCGAGATGTAACATCCTTCCCCCCTTAGAAACATTCATCCTCGAATGCTTAACTCTCCGGGATCTATATAATCTTGGTGGAGTCTCCCTTGTTAACAATACTACTATGAGCACGTGATTTTTGCCTCACATGAATTACTCCAAAAGAATTCTCAAAATTAGGTCCTTTTCTTTAATTATGTGTTATTCTAGGAATTACTGTGCAATTTTCCGGATTGTTTGCATATTTTATGCATTTTAATGCATTGAAAATACAAACAATATAGCATCTGCATTTAGAATTTAGTTTTACATTCTTACATTAATTAAGTAAATTATTGTTTTACAAAAATGAAAATTTCACAAAAAAATAATGTATTTGTGCATTTTAGTGTTTAATGTCAAATTTTGTGATTTTTCTTTTAATTTTAAATTAATTTGGTATTTAATTATTTGTGATAGGTATTATTTAAAGTTAATTAGGGTTTTTAAAAAAAAAATTAATTAGGGTTTTAGTTTTAATTTTTGGAATAAAAGAAAATGGAAATGATTAAATAAAAGAGGGGCAAAATCTGTTGGGCTATTTCTCATTTTACCCGGGCCCAAGCAAAATCCACCCCAATACCCGCCCCAAATCAGCTCAAAACCCGTTCCCCACCCGGTCCAGCCCCAGTTGAAACCAAACGACATCGTTCCTCATTAGTGAAGTGATCCAGGTCGTTGATCGTGAATGATCCAACGGCCAAGATCAAATCCCCACCCCACTATATATTCCTAAAACCATACCCCGCCCCCAAGCCAAACTCCCCCTCACCTCTTCGTCTCCAAACCTCAGAGACCAAATGCATCTTCCACCCTTCACCACTGTGCTCCGCCTACCGGAAATCGCCTCACGACAGTTCCGGTGGTCCAAAAAGCCCCAAAATTACACCACAGCCTCCCCACGATGTCCTCTCTGCAAATCCCGAATCAGTTTTCTTCGAATCAGTACCAGACGCTTCGAATTTTAGATCGAAGAATTGAACCAAACCCTAATCCATTCAATGGCCACCAAACTCACACCTTTTGACCACTAGACCACCCTCGTCCAAAGTCCCCTACTAGTTTTGCACGAATTAAAGTGGAGTTGGTCGAATCTCAAAACGAAAGAGCGAACCCTAAAGGGAAAGAATTGAGGTCGTGGTCGACCTTAGTCGTGTGTTCTCAGTCGAGAACACTCGATTAAGGTCCGTCTCGGCTTCAAACACAAGTGGGAGTTTCAACTAAAACAAATGGGAACTGGGACTGAAATTCTAAGGTATTTATTTTTCTTTACTTTTTTTTTGTTGTTTCATGGTTTGTCTGATTAAGTTTCATTATAGTTATGTCTTTTTCAATTACTTTCCTTTCTTTCTTCTCCATCGGACTTTTTCTTGGTCCAGTTTTCTTCTATCAGTCAACATATGGTTAAATAGTTTCGTTGATTAATCCGGTTTAATTGAAGTTCAGTAGTTCTGGTCAAATCATTTGCTGTTATGCCAAATTGTTTCATTTTTATGTGATGTTTGGTCCCCTACTCTGTGACGTGACTTGGCGTATGAATTTAGTTGTTCATTCAATGTATTTACAGTTTCATCTGCTCGTATTTAGGTTTAGTGTAGAATTGTGTTAGTCTATTCCCTGAATCCTTAAACCCTTCATCTTAGTTGCAATACTGTTCGTTCTGATCTGAGTTCAATTGTTGTGTGAGTTTAGTAGTTTGAATGTGACTGTGGTTCTGTTTGAGTTTGGAGTTCGATGGAATTGAACTTGTGGTTAAATTCAGCTTTAGTTAATCAGTGATTAGGTTTCTTCTTTAAGAATTGGTTATAGCTAAAATATGTAGCACAGATTAAAAGGGGTTAAGTTAGGATAGTAATCACAGGGGTTCCAGGGGGTAATTTGGGAATTGAAAACTTGAAGAAATGGGTAGTTTGAGTGTTCTGTCCACTAAGTACTAATGTACCATTAAAATAATGCATTTGTTTAATAATTAGTGGGGAACACAACATATTGGTATGGGGGGGGGGGTAATGATAAAAAGTTAAAGAGGCGCACATGGGAGGAAATAAACAGGCTGAAAAGTGCAAAATTTGAATAAAAAAGAGTATAAACATTGGTCTTTAAAAGGGGAAGACCTAAGAAAAGAAAAGGAGAGAGATCAGTTTTTTGGGTCAGTGTTAGAGAAATAGAGAGAGTTCTTGGGAGTTTCACCAGTCCTGAAGAAATCAGCTGGTTAGAAAAATATTTTAAGCCAGTTCTTCTTTAAGCAATCTGAGAGTTTGAAAACACTTAAAATACTGGAGAGTCAGTCAGTATCTTAGGGATCAGTTTGGAGAGTTTTAAGCTTGAAAAGAACAGAGAGAAATACTGAGAAGTCTCACTGTGTCATTGAAATTCTTTTCCTGCTTCAGTGATTTCATTTTCCTAATTCAAATACACTAGACTGATCTTGAGTGACTTTGAGTCCAGCTGAAGTGGTTTCTGATTGAACTTTAGCCTATTGAAAGTTTCAAGTGGTTCTGGTCGTCTCTTTGAGTTCATTTGGTTTGTTTGGGTACTACTGTGGGTCAATCTTTTGGTTTCTGTTTGGTTTTTGGGTCATTGAATCATTCTTGGGTTGAAGAATAGCTGTATTGTGGCTGTGTGAAATTCCTAATAGCTGTTGACTACCCTGCTGAGCTAACTGCTTCTACTTCCTGTTGATTTCTGATTTCCAGGTACACAATTTGAACTCACCTTGATGTAACTGCAGATTTGAATGAAATGAAACCATATTTCCAGAGCCATGCTTGTTTGGATTGCATATGGCTGTATTTGATCATCTGTTGAGTAGTATACATATTTAGTTTATCTAATTTGTATTGTATTAAGGAATGTATAATTAGAACCATTTCTGAACTACTTAGACCAGCTGATTCATACTAGACCGTATTTGGACTGTGAGTATTTGGTTTTCTCAGACTTGTGTGAATACTCTTAGCTAAGCATTCAGTTATACTTATGTTCAGTAGAGCAATGTCTTAACTAGCTAAGGTTAACTCCAGTGGTCATTTCAGGTTGCTTCATGAAGTTATTCTAGTAAGTAATATAGTTGCAATAAAGTCATTTTAAGAAGCTATTTCAGTAGTAGTTAAGTTTGATTAAAATACTAGCTGAGTGTGCTAGGGAACATAAAGGATGTAAATAGCCAAACTATGTAATCAGGGTGGTAGTTCATACACTTGAGGTTACCTCATGAGCATTTTACTCAATCCAGTCTTTGCGTTTAATCTTGTCTGGGGTACGAATTATTAAAAGTGGAAACCAAAATTCCAGCAAGTGTTTAGTCTTGTTTAAATTGGAGTTATGGTTCATTTTGTCGAAAAGGGGCTGAGAGCCTATATTTAGGCGGTTTGGGCTTCAACTTGTGAACAAGGTGGCCCAGGTCCTATTTCTCATTAAATTCATTTGGACCTGGGCCCAGGCCTGTGAATGGCCTGCCCTTGTGCTTATTTGGGTCTTAATTTTTTAAAAACGGGTTTCTTAAGTCATGTTAATTAATTAGACCCTTTTGCTTTATTTTAGAGAGACAAGTAAAAAAAAAATAAAAAAATCACCGTAGCTTTTAGGTTTACCTTTTGAATGATAAAAATGAGATGAGCCTCGCTAAACAAACAAATAAATTACGGGCCTCATTAAATGTATATATAAAAATACTTAGATTTCGAGATGGGCCATTTAGCGAATTTCACGGTTTTTCCCCAAAGTAATAACGCGCTAGTCTCTTTAGGCGCGTATTTTAATAATGTTACCTTCCTAAACTCGGGTGCGCATTTATGTGACCCAAATCCGAATCTCAACAATGTTAAAATATGTCAAAAACCACGGGTGCATTTATGTGACGTGGTTCAAGATTTGTTTTAATGACGTTGCAATTTTCCTTTAAAAATAAATAAAAAGCGGTTGAAGTTAAAATTTGCACATAGGTTCAACATGTATTAAAATCAGATAAATAAGCTGAATATGACAGTTGAGCGACCGTGCTAGAACCACGGAACTCGGGAATGCCTAACACCTTCTCCTAGGTTAATAGAATTCCTTATCCGGATTTCTGGTTCGCGGACTGTAATACAGAGTCAATCTTCTCCTCGATTCGGGATTCAACCGGTGACTTGGGACATCATAAATCTCCCAAGTGGCGACTCTGAATTAAATAATAAATCCCGTTTCGATTGTCCTTTAATTGGAAAAACTCCTCTTACGCCCTTGCGGGTGTAGGAAAAAGGAGGTGTGACAACTCTGCCGACTCCGCTGGGGAATAACTCCGGAATCTCTGGTTCAAGGTTCAGAATTCGAGCTTAGATAAATTGTTATATTTGGCTTTATCTGATTTTGTTACATGTTTGTGCCTAATGTGCTAAGTGATGTTTTTACCACTTTGATATTATCTGAACTGTATATAAACTGATACGAAACCCTTCTCTTCTCATCTTCGGGGATGTGCTCGCTGGTCGGGACTACCTATTCTGTTAGTGTCATACCTTGAAATAAGAAAGAGGCTCGGACAAGTTACTAAGTCGGATGGCCTTTTGGTTCCCGGTACGTAGCCCCCTCCTCGACTCGAGTTGTCCGCTCGGGTACACAGTTTAGAACAAATACCCAGGTTATGAACCTAGAATAACTCCACTTCATGCCGGATCCCGAGTAGGAACGTTTGTTTGCATCACGTGCATTTAACTTTAGAGGCTCAACACAGGGGTTGGGTCTGTCTAGGACAGGTGTACCAAAAATGACAAAAGACTATCTTGATGCATCTTACTTGCTACTTGTGCATTTGTTTGCTTCGGACTGGCATGTTGACCGGCTTTTGAATATTTCAAGGAAAGAGAGATAGAGGTACGAGGGTTAAAGAGAGTTAATCGCCTGTTTTGAAAAAAAAACAATGTCCAAATAGTGTCGAAACTCTGCCGAATTTTTGAGAAAATGAAAAAAGATGAAAAAGAAAAAAAGGAGAAAAAGAAAAAAAAAGTTTTGTTTATGAAAAATAGTTTTATTTGCCAATGAAAAAGAGTCTTATTTTCAAAAGAAGTTTGTTTTATCAGCCCGAACTACGCCAGTTTGATTCTCACAGGGTGTGAGATACGTAGGCAACCCCCATCGGGTCCAACTTCACTTTTTGCGAAAATAGCCAAAAGAACAAAATATTTACTTGAAAATAATTAGGGTGATGCCATTCTTGTTAGGAATAGCCGAATGTCAAAGGGCGCCAAAAGGCTATTTTTGCAAGAACAACCGCCTGTGGTAATTTTTTCAAGGCTTTCACCGGTTAGCCGACACAGCCTTAAAATCTTCGACCCCGAGGTGCTGAAAGGCCGTATTGGCAAAACCAAGTTTTATTTTAAATAGAAAAGTGTCCATGTTATCCTTGAGTCAATTGAATCGTGATTTTTGCTTAACCACCCTAATAAATGTGCAGAATGAGCACAAGTCAGAATTTACACGTAACAATAGTGAACAAAATCCCTTTGGAGTTGCACATGTGGTGGGATGACTTGGGTGAATCAGGGCGTGACACGGTCAAGCTATACTTGGGAGGCCTTACTGGGTTGCTGAAGATTAATCCTAGGGGGGATATCATAAAGGATTTGGTCGCATTCTGGGACCCGACTCACAATGTATTTCATTTCTCAGATTTTGAAATTACCCCAACATTGGAAGAGATAGCCGGATACATCGGGGGTCCCAAGGTTCCTCTAAGACACCAGTACCTGATTGCTCCAAGGGACGTAGCCGTACACAAGTTCCTAGACTCTTTGAAAATAAGCAGGGGGGTTCACAACCCAGACTTGACAACTAGTTTTTGTACTTTGCGGTTTATATACAACAGATATGGCCATATAGGGGGGTTCAACAAGCCGGAAAACAAAATCTGTAGCAAAAGAAACCGCCTTAAGTGGGAAGAACATAGGTGTTTTGCATTCATGGTAGCCTTTTTGGGACTCCTAGTATTTCCTAGAAAAGACGGTAACATTGACATACGAGTATTTAGGGTTGTCAGCACTTTACTTACTCAGGCCAACAGCACCCTCGCACCCATGATAGTAGCTGAAAGCTTCCGCGCTCTCACAGCCTGCAAAGTCGGGGGAAACTTTTTTGAGGGATGCAATGTGTTGCTGCAGATGTGGATGATTGAACACCTATGTCGTCGTCCTCAATTTATGAGTTATGGGTCGACAGAGAAAACATGCATAGAGGAATTTTCTACGAGGATTGACGGAATCAGCTTACCAGAAGGGGTCACAGAATGGATAGCATGCCTCCGTTCGGTCACTACAAGCCAAATAGAGTGGACATTTGGATGGCTACCTGTGGATGAAATCATATATATGCCAGCCACTGGACCCAATTTCCTTTTGATGGGGCTCAGGAGTATCCAGCCCTATGCCCCTTATTGAGTTTTGAGGCAGTTGGGGAGATGCCAAATAGTTCCGAAAGATGAAGATCTTAGTGGCCAAGTAGTCGAGATCGGGCCCAACGGACAATTTCATGTATCAGCAGTCCGACAAATATGGAGCGAGTGTCAATACTTAACAGCAAATACATGTGTACATGATCGATCCAAAGGTGAAGCTTCGCCGGGATACCTTGCTTGGTATAGGAAAGAAATCAAGTTTGGGAGACCGGCCAAAAGACCCCATCTCCAGGAGTTCGTCAAGGCGTCGCATAGAACAGTGGGATTGGTTGGCTAAAGAACATGAGTACAGGGTTACAATAGGCAAGTTGGAGAAGCAAGTTATGGATTTAAAATTTGAGAACGATTTGCATATCGCTGCAGATGAGGGCAAGAAAAAGAGGCTAGCTAATGAAAATGAGGCCCTTCGGGCCCAGATTCGAAAAATGAAAATAGCGGCAGAAAGTACCGCCCGAAGTGATAAAGATGAAAAAATTATAGATAACCTGAGGCAGAAAGTGGGCGAATATAATTTTGATCTGAAGAAAGAAGAAAGTGAATTAACCAGGGCTCGAAAACAATTGGCTGAAAACTCGACAGAACAAGCACATCTGATAAAGCAGCTGAGAGAAAAGTATGACAATGAGGTTGCAGGACTAAAGAAAAGGGTCATCATCACAGAAAACAAAATGATCAAGCAAGCAAAGGACTTCAGGGTTGAAAGGGAACATTGTTACACGGCCTTGGCACAATTAGAAATAGATTTGTAACGACTTCAGGAGCGGAATCATGCGGTCGAGCAAACTTTGGAAGCCAGGGCCCAGCAGATTGGGCGTTTGTTACGAGAGAAAGGCATCATAAGAGAGAGAATTAGGAACATCGCCGACTACATCGTCATGAAATGCCATATCTATGAGGATATGACCCGTAATACCTTCTTCGCAGTAGTGATGACATTTGTTAAGAAGATAATGAGTGACTTGGACCGACTTCAAAGGGATCTTGCATATAGGCCCGCGGCGAGACCGAATGATGTCCCGCGGGCACCAGGAGCATTGATGTACTCATGAGTTTCGTTGAGTCTATATTTTCTTTTCTGTCAGAGTCTGTGAAGTAATGTCGGGTTTGTATTTTCTTTCTGTTTTGAGTATGTATTTCTTCAGAATATGATAGCTTAATTTCGGAGTCTGTTCTTCATCTTTGCATCTGAGTCTGTTGGTCTTTTGAAATTTGTTAATATTGAGTCTCTATAATCGAAGCATCTGTTTTTATAAAAAATTAAAAATCCCAAAAATGTTTTATTTACTTGCGCACTTATCTGACAGAACTACGCACGGTCTGATTCATGCGGGGACATGATACGTAGGCAATCTCTATAGGATTCGACCACCACTAAAAGGGAAAAGGAAAAATAAAGAAGGATAGAATAAAGAAAGTTTAAAATAAGAGGCACAATTGACAATGCATGATAGAAATGGTTAATTGCCTAGGTGCATTGCATCCCAACGTGTAATTGCATATGTGTTAAACTCTAAAAACTAACAAGTTTGTTGTTTTCCAGAGAATTCAAGTAGTTAGTTTAATTAGAGGATACTGACACATTATCATTACCAAACTAGATCGAAGGGACCAATACCGGAAATCATGTCTATCCCAGATGTCGACACTAGTGTTGAGGTAGAGGAGTTGGACGTCAATAAAATGAAAGAGGAGATGCTCAAGCTTAAGCAACAGATGACCAAAATGTACCAGGCCTGGTCCAAAGGGCAATCACCGCCAGTTTACCCTGCTAATCCTGCTTTTACCCCACCATTAGCTCAGCCTCAGGATCATCCCGCCACCGATCCAGGTTTTCCCATTTATCAACACTACCATGGCACTACTTCTCATATGCCTCAAGCTCCACCACCAAAATCAATTCCATACCCTCCTCTGCCAATCACCCCTGTCTTTGTGGCATCTCCACCAGCTGCACTCCATAAATCCCCGAGTGAACCTATGTTCCAAGCTCAGGACAACCAGTATTATCCCCGGGGAAAGCAGAAAAACCGGCCAGAAATCTTGAACAGGAAGAGATGTTCAGAAAAATGAAAAGCATAGAACAATCCTTCAGGGATATGAGAGGGTTAGGAGGTCAGGTAAGTGTAGCTTACAAAGACTTGTGTTTGTTCCCAAATGTACAACTACCGGTGGGGTTCAAAATGCTCAAATTCGACTTGTACAACGGACACGGTGATCCGGTGGCTCATCTGAGAGGTTTTTGTAGCAAGATGAGGGGAGCAGGCGGAAGAGATGAATTACAGATGGCGTATTTCAGCCAAAGTTTGAGTGGATCGGCGTTAGAATGGTACACCAGACAAGATCATAGCATGTGGTACACATGGGACGATTTGGCCAAGCATTCGCTTGTCACTTTCAATATAATCTTGAGATCATTTTGGACCGACTATCCCTGACCAAACTGGAAAATAAGCACAGTGAAAGCTTTAGAGAATATGGTTTCCGGTGGAGGGAGCAAGCAGCAAGGGTAGATCCCCCAATGAAAGAGAGCGAGATGGTTGATTACTTTTTGCAGGCTTTGGAGCCGACCTACTTTGGTCATCTAGTGTCCGCAATTGGCAAATCTTTTAATGAGGTTGTAAAAATGGGAGGCATGGTCGAGGAGGGGCTTAAGTCCAACAAGATCATGAGTTATTCAGCGATCAAGGCAACCACTCAGGCCATTCAAAGCAGCACTAGGGGTGTACTTGGGAAAAAGAAGAAAGAAGATGTCACGACTGTTGAGTCCGGAGCCTGGTTCGGATCTAGAGGCCCATCACCCTACTATGAACAATCACGACCCTACTACCAAAATTACCCCCACACTTCATATAGCCCTCCACAGCACTACTACCCACCGCCAGATCCCCATTTTTCCGTCCATCATGCACAAGCCTATACCCAAACCCCGGCACACGCACAATGGCATGCGCCAGCTCCACAAAATCCATACCCAGCTCCACAAAACACATATCCACCCCCAAGGGCCTACAAAAATCCCCCCGGTATAGGTTTCCGTCCAAACCAAGCCCTCAAAAATGAGAGGTCACAGAAGCAAAAGACTTTCACTCCACTGGGGAATCATATACGAGTCTTTTCCACATGTTGAGGCAGTTGGGCATGTTGAATCCAATTGAGCCTAAAATGCCAAATCCTCCCCCTAGAAATCGTGACAACTCGGTGAGTTGTGAGTACTGTTCAGGGGCCCCTGGGTATGATACAGAGAAGTGTTGGAAACTAAAAACAGATGTGCACGAGCTTATTGATACTCATCGGATCGAGGTTCAAGCCCCAGAAGCACCAAATATCAATCAGAATCCACTGCCAGCTCACCATGAGACACACATGATTGAGTTGATACACAAAAAGGGGGAGCCCAGGAAGCCCTCACAGACGGTAATGATGATCCGTTCTAGCGAAACCAGCTCAAAGGAAAAAGTAACCAGTGGGAAATCAGTGGCCCAATTGAGAGGGGTAGATGATAAGCCAGTTGTGGTAGCCAAGAGAGGGTCGTCAAGCATTGTTGCAGTGAAACCAGAGAAAGCTAAAGTAGTAGTGCCATGGGTTGCAAGTAAACCTGTTGTGGTCGTGAAGGGTGCTCGCACAGAGCCTGTTATTATAAAACCAGTAACTCAGCTTCCAATAATCAACAACAAGGTTGTTCCTTGGAATTATGAACGGGTGACGGTGATTTACAAGGGGAAAGAAGAAGTTTGTGAAGTGCAAGGTTTGACTCGCTCAGGAAGGTGTTTTACTCCCGAGGAGTTAAGAAGAGCTAAAGATAATTCAACGCCGGTAAAGAAAGCTGTAACTAAAGAAGAGGCAGAGGAATTTTTGAGGAAAATGAAAGTGCATGACTATTCTGTTGTAGAACAGTTGAGGAAAATGCCCGCTCAGATCTCATTACTCTCGTTGCTAATCCATTCAGATGAGCACCGTCAGTCACTGATGAAAATCCTGAATGAGGCCCATGTTCCCGACAAGATCTCGGTAAACCATCTGGAAAAGATAGCCAACAAGATTTTTGAAGTAAACAGAGTCACTTTTTCCGATGATGAATCGTCGGTAGAGGGTACTAAGCATAACAAAGCCCTTTACCTGACAGTGAAATGCGAGGATGCTGTGGTTACCCGGGTATTGGTTGACAATGGTTCAAGCGCGAATATATATCCTCTCTCCACTCTAATCAAGATGAAAGTAGAAGATGAGAGGATCCATAAGAACAATATCTGTGTGTGGGGATTTGACGGCCGAGGCAAAGACTCAGTCGGGGACATAATACTGGAACTAACCATAGGTCCCGTAGAATTAACAATGGAATTCCAAGTGCTGGATATAGTTGTTTCCTACAATTTGCTATTAGGGCGACTGTGGATTCACGCCGCTAAAGCGGTGCCATCAACACTCCATCAGATGGTCAAGTTTGAATGGGACAGACGGGAAATAGTGGTGCACGACGAAGATAACTTGTGCGCTCACAAAAACACCATTGTGCCATTCATTGAAGTGGAAGATGACAAGGGACCATGGGTCTACCAAGTTTCTGATGCAATGTCAGTCGAGAAAGTTCTAGAGGGGAAATGTATCCCGAGTCCGAAGATAAACGCCGCATCAGTCATGGTAGCGTATGAAATGTTGAAGAATGGTTTTGTACCAGGAAAGGGTTTGGGATCAGCGTTGCAAGGCATCATACAGCCCGTGTCTCTTCCTGAAAACTTGGGAACATTTGGTCTGGGATTCAAGCCCACAGCCGTAGACATAAAAAGAGCTAGGAAATTGAAATAGAGGACATGGGTCCTTCCAAAGCCGGTCCCACGTCTTTCCAGATCATTTTTCATGTCCGGTACAAGGAGTCGCCCAGTGACAGCAATTCCCGGTTCTGTGATTAATCCTGACAAGGAGTTGATGGAAAGATTTGAGAAGTTGTTCGACAATGTGAACATGGTGGAAATTGGAGAGGGTTCTAGCAACGCGGAAGTGCAATTTGTCGGGCCAAAAACAAAGCTTAATAATTGGAAGGCTACTCCTCTCCCTACTCGGAAGGAGTCTTAGTAGTTTGCTTTGATTTTCCTTTAGGTTTGTGTGGATTATTCCAGGTTTGTAATCCAGATTTTATTTTTTCAGTCTGTTTGAGTGTGCAAACCTTGTTATCTTTTATCATTCAATGAAATACAATTTCCCTTTCTTCATCATTCCTGATGGTTTTCCTTTTTGATTTTGTTTTCTTCTCTATACAGTTCTTTTTACGCTGGTTCTAATGACATGGCATGCATAAGGAATCCTCAGCCCAGTCTTAAAAATCAATCTGATTTTGAAATGTTAGTTCAAGAAGTAGATTGTGATTACGAATCAGAATATGATGATGAGGATAAAGCTTTCGAAGAAATTAGTAAGGAGTTGATTCACTTCGAAGAAAAACCCAAAACCAACCTGAATGACACAGAAGCCGTCAATTTAGGGGACACAGACAATGTCCGAGAGACTAAAATAAGTGTCCACCTTAAGCCAAAAATTCGGGAGGAGTTAATCAAAGCACTCATCGAGTACAAAGATGTTTTTTCATGGTCATATGATGACATGCCGGGTTTAAGCACTGATTTAGTGTTCCATAGATTGCCCACTGATTCGGCATCCCCCCCCCCCGTCAAGCAAAAGCTGAGGAAATTCCAAACTGATATGAGTGTGAAGATTAAAGAAGTTACCAAGCAGTTGGATGCAAAGGTTATTCGGGTCACCCGATATACTGTTTGGTTGGCTAATGTCGTGCCCGTACCGAAGAAGGATGGCAAGATCAGAGTATGCGTCGATTACCGCAATCTCAACAAAACAAGTCTGAAGGATAACTTCCCATTACTCAATATCCACATTTTGATCGATAATTGTGCCAAGCGTGAGATTGGATCTTTTGTGGATTGTTATGCTGGGTATCATCAGATTCTAATGGATGAAGAAGATGTAGAAAAAATGGCGTTCATCACGCCATGGGGAACTTATTGCTACCGGGTAATGCCATTTGGTTTGAAGAATGCTGGGGCAACTTATATGAGGGCGATGACTACTGTATTTCATGATATGATACACAGGGAGATTGAGGTATACGTAGATAATATGATCATAAAATCAAAGCATGAGGCCGACCACGTCGGGGATTTGAGGAAATTCTTCCACAGGCTTCGCAGGTACAACCTCAAGCTTAACCCCGCCAAGTGTGCATTTGGTGTTCCATCCGGAAAACTGTTGGGATTCATAGTCAGCCGGCGAGGCATCGAGTTGGACCCATCAAAGATCAAAACTATACAAGAATTTCCACCTCCGAGGAACAAGACTGAAGTGATGAGTCTGTTAGGAAGGTTGAACTATATCAGCAGGTTTATCGCTCAGCTCACGACGACTTGCGAGCCTATTTCAAGTTGCTGAAGAAGGACGTTGCGGTCAAGTGGACAGATGAGTGTCAAGAAGCATTCCACGAGATAAAGGGATACTTGTCTCACCCGCTTGTGATAGTACCTCCAGAACCAGGGAGACCTTTGATTCTTTACTTGACTGTCCTGGAAAATTCATTTGGCTGTGTACTGGGGCAGCATGACGCCACCTGCAGGAAAGAACAGGCCATCTACTATCTTAGCAAGAAGTTCACGGCTTATGAGGTTAAGTATACTCATCTGGAAAGGACATGTTGCGCCCTAACTTGGGTGGCACAGAAGTTGAAACATTATTTGTCATCCTACACTACTTACCTCATTTCACGCTTAGATCCATTGAAGTATATCTTTCAAAAGCCTATGCCGACAGGAAGACTTGCGAAGTGGCAGATTTTGCTCACAGAATTTGACATCATCTATGTGACTCGGACTGCGATGAAAGCCCAAGCATTGGCCGATCATTTGGATGAAAACCCGGTCGATGAAGAGTATGAGCCGCTGAGGACTTATTTTCCCGATGAAGAGGTGATGCATATTGACGAGTTAGAACAGGCCGAAAAACCATGCTGGAAACCTTTCTTTTATGGGGCTGCTAATATGAAAGGAGTCGGAATAGGAGCTGTGCTTATTTCGGAAACAGGGCATCACTATCCTGTTACGACTCAGCTTCGGTTTTATTGCACCAACAATATGGCTAAATACGAGGCATGCATTTTGGGTTTGAGGATAGCTGCAGACATGAATATCCGGGAAGTTCTGGTCTTGGGAGACTCGGATCTTCTGGTACACCAAATTCAAGGAGAATGGGAAACGCGAGATCTGAAGCTCATACCATACCGATAATGCTTGCATGATCTTTGTCAACGGTTTAGATCAGTAGAGTTTAGGCATATTCCAAGGGTCCATAATGAGGTCGCCGATGCTTTGGCTACCCTAGCGTCAATGCTGCACCATCCGGACAAAGCCTATGTCGATCCTTTGCACATTCAAGTACGAGATCAGCATGCTTACTGCAACATGATTGAAGAAGAATTTGATGGCGAACCGTGGTTCCATGATATCAAGGAATACATTAGAATGGGGATATACCCAGTGCAAGCCACGGGGGATCAAAAGAGAACAATTCAACGGTTGGCAAACGGATTTTTCTTGAGTGGAGGAGTTTTGTATAAAAGAACACAAGACCTGGGATTGTTAAGATTCATAGATGCTAGACAAGCTACGTCTGTCATGTCCGAAGTACATTCAGGAGTCTGCGGACAACATATGAGCGGATATGTGTTGGCAAAGAAAATTCTCCGAGCATGTTATTATTGGCTCACCATGGAGCGATATTGTATTTGTTTTGTGTGCAAATGTCATCAGTGCCAGATACACGGAGATTTGATTCATTCTCCGCCATCGGAATTACACACAATGTCAGCGCCATGGACCTTCGTCGCTTGGGGCATGGATATCATTGGACCAATTGAGCCAGCAGCATCCAACGGGCATAGGTTCATTCTGGTAGCCATTGATTATTTCACCAAATGGGTTACGGCCAAAACTTTCAAGTCTGTGACCAAGAAAGCAGTGGTCGATTTTGTTCACTCAAATATCATCTATCGATTTGGAATCCCGAAGGTGATCATCACAGATAACGGTGCTAATCTTAACAACAATTTGATGAAAGAGGTATGTCAACAGTTTAAGATTACACACCGCAATTCTACCCCATATCGTCCCAAGGCGAATGGAGCAGTTGAGGCAGCCAACAAAAACATAAAGAAGATACTTCGGAAAATGGTAGAAGGTTCTAGGCAGTGGCATGAAAAATTACCATTTGCGTTGTTGGGTTATCGCACTACTGTCTGTACTTCAGTAGGGTCAACTCCTTATTTGTTGGTATATGGAACTGAAGCCGTAATACCTGCGGAAGTTGAAATCCCGTCCCTTCGGATTATTGCTGAGGCTGAGATTGATGATGATGAGTGGGTCAAAACCCGTCTGGAGCAGTTGAACTTGATTGATGAAAAAAGATTGGCAGCTGTGTGTCATGGCCAGTTATATCAAAAGAGAATGGCAAGAGCATACAACAAAAAGGTGCGTCCCCGGAAGTTTAGGTGGGCCAGCAAGTGCTGAAACGCATCCTTCCACATCAGGCTGAGGCAAAAGGCAAGTTCGCCCCGAATTGGCAAGGGCCATTCATTGTAACTAGAGTATTGTCTAATGGTGCTTTATGTTTAACAGATATCGAAGGAAAATGCATAGACATGACTATCAATTCTGATGCAATAAAAAGATATTATGTATGATTTCTTTGGTATAATTGTTGATTGTTTGTATTTGGCATTATTTCGAAGATTGAAATGACGAAAGCAATTTGTTCTACTATCTAAACACTTTACCCTTTGTTCCCCTTTTTGAGCCTTATTTATTTCTTTCATACCCCTCTTTTGGAATCAATAACGAAAAAGAGAGAAAAAGAAAGAAAAGAAAAAGAGAAAAGAAAAGAAGTGAAAAATATAACAACAAGGAAATTCAGGTGTGAACTAAGTTTGACCTGATCCCTGTTAAGGGTACGTAGGCAGCTTTATGGCTCGGTCATAGTAAAATAAAAGTCAAAAGATCCCCAAGCAAGAAACTAGGGCAGAGGTTGTATTTGTAATAAGAAATATGATTCCAAAAGTTGTAATTTTAAACCCATGTCAAATTATTTTGAGCCTTTGATACCCTTTCTTTCTAATCCCATCCAAAAGCCCACATTACAGTCCAAAGAAAGACCTTCTGATCAGTATTCGAGAGATGACAAGTTGAGCAAATAGAGTGATTCATATCAGGGTAATACTCCGGTCCAAGCAGGGAAATTAATGAAAATGAGAGAGTCTTATTGGTGAAAACCTTCACAGGCACCATAAGGCAACATAAGTTGAGAGAAATAAAATGAGAGAGTCTTATGGTGAAAACCTTCACAGGCACCATAAGGAGACGGGAGTTGAGAGAAACGAGAGAGTCTTATTAGTGAAAACCCCTCGAAGGGCACTATAAGGAGACAAGGAATTAAAAGAGGCAAACGAGATAAGCTTGATGGAAAGGATCCGTCGAGACCTCAAGCAGAATAAAGATGTTGTTTCGGCAAAAGAAGATGGGTTGCGAGACCTTTGAAATGCAAAGTAGGGACATCAGAAAGATTGATTGATGTAAATAGACTGGGTTGATTAATCCAAAAATGTACGACATGACCATTGGGATCGGTTATACCATTCAGATAGGTTATTTGTTTTCTCTCAAACAATCGTTCAGAAAGATTTTTCTTGTTCTATCTTTCGAAGTCATCATTTTCCATTTCTTTTTTATCAATAGTAGTTTGTTTTTAAGAAGGATTTTCAGTGCTAACTACCAGTTGCCAACGTGGTGCAAGGTAAATGGGGATAAGACATGCGAGGATAATATGGTGGGACAAGAAAGACGTCATTGTAAAACCAAATGATGGATTGGTCTAAGTTTTCGGGACAGTACGGAGCAAAGGTGGAAAACAACGGTTGAGAGGTTGGTGAATACAGAATCATCAAGAAGGTCGGAAGTTATCAGCCAAGTTTCAAGATGGTTGAACAACATAGAGCATGGAAAAGAGAGAAAGGGAAACCCGTCCCCAGCAGGAGCATCCCCACGTTTTAAACTAACAAATTCTCTTTGATTTTAAGCAGGGACTGGAAATGTTATTGATGATAGAAAGACATGCCACAAGAAAGATTGTCAAACTGGGGCAGAAAATTTTCTTTCATTTTGAAAATTTTCTGGAAGGCAGGTACCCACTTGGGGAAGAAGGAAGATAACACAAGTTTGGAGAAAAGTGGTGTCCCAGCAGTTTTCGGAAGAAGGCAAAACAAGTTTTAAAGAAAGCAATTTCGGGAGGAAGATAACACAAGTCTTAAGGGAAGTAGTTCCATAGGAAGGAAAACACCAGCTTTAAGGGAAGTAGTCTTTGAAGGAGGAAAATAACATATTTTTTGAATGAAACATCGGAGTTATCCCCAGCAGTCTTCAGAGAAATGAAACGCTAGTTTTGGGGAAGCAGTTCTGAAAGAAGAAAATTAAAGTTAGAAGGAAAATGGTTCAGGAGGCAGGAAGGAACAACGACAATAGAACACATTTCTAAGAAGTAGCTGAAGTCAGGAGCCCGCCTGGAGAATGGAGGTGTTATATTTTCAAGAAGTAGTTGAAGTCAGGAGCCCGCCTGGAGAATGGAGGTGTTATATTTTTAAGTCGTTGTTGAAGTCAGGAGCCCGCCTGGAGAATGGAGGTGTTATATTTTTAAGTCGTTGTTGAAGTCAGGAGCCCTCCTGGAGAATGGAGGTGTTATATTTTTAAGTTGTTGTTGAAGTCAGGAGCCCTCCTGGAGAATGGAGGTGTTATATTTTTAAGTCGTTGTTGAAGTCAGGAGCCCACCTGGAGAATGGAGGTGTTATATTTTTAAGTCATTGTTGAAGTCATGAGCCCGCCGGGAGAATGGAGGTGTTATATTTTTAAGTCGTTGTTGAAGTTAGGAGCCCGCCTGAAGAATGGAGGTATTATATTTTAAGAAGTTAGTTGAAGTCAGGAGCCCGCCTGGAGAATGGAGGTATTATCTTTTTAAGTCGTAGTTGGAGTCAGGAGCCCGCCTGGAGAATAGAGGTTGGTATATTTTCAAATTGTAGTCGAAGTCAGGAGCCCGCCTGGAGAATGGAGGTATTATCTTTAAGTTGTCTATTGAAGTCAGGAGCCCGCCCGGAGAAAGGAGGTATTATCTTTTTAAGTCGTAGCAGAAGTCAGGAGCCCGCCCGGAGAGCGGAGGGTTACAACAAAAAATCCCCAGCATAAACTCAAGTGCAGAAGTCAAAAGAGAGGCAACAATGGTCAAATGAAGATAATTCGCGTGTCGAAGGAGAAACAATTCGAATTTCACAAGAAAGAAAGAAACATAAGAGGAAACACAAGCCAACAAAAAAGTAAGGCAACAAGAGCAAGTTTGAAGATCTAGATAAGATTCTGTAATTCCTAGTTTAGTCTAGTTTCTTGTTTTCTTTTAGCATGGTGTAATAAGGAGGTCAGTAAGTAGCGGCAGCAGCAACAACAGCAGTAACAGTAAAACCACAGCTCTGTGGTAGTCCCAGCTACCGAAACTTCCCGAATTATATTGACCTGATTCCTTTATAGCCAAGGATATGTAGGAAACCTTTGAAGTAGAGGTTCAGTCAAATCTTTCAAAAAATGCTTCCCACGGAGTATTCGAACGGGCAAAAATTGCTCATATCCGCTCAGTTTATCTTTGCACGAAAACTTTTCATGTTTCCGGGCAAAGAGGGGAAGCTGTGAGCACGTGATTTTTTCCTCACATGAATTACTCCAAAAGAATTCTCAAAATTAGGTCCTTTTCTTTAATTATGTGTTATTCTAGGAATTACTGTGCAATTTTCCGGATTGTTTGCATATTTTATGCATTTTAATGCATTGAAAATACAAAAAATATAGCATCTGCATTTAGAATTTAGTTTTACATTCTTACATTAATTAAGTAAATTGTTGTTTTACAAAAATGAAAATTTCACAAAAAAATAACGTATTTGTGCATTTTAGTGTTTAATGTCAAATTTTGTGATTTTTCTTTTAATTTTAATTTAATTTGGTATTTAATTATTTGTGATAGGTATTATTTAAAGTTAATTAATCTTTTTAAAGTTAATTATGGTTTTTTTAAAAAATTAATTAGGGTTTTAGTTTTAATTTTTGGAAGAAAAAAAAATGGAAATGATTAAATAAAAGAGGGGCAAAATCTGTTGGGCTATTTCTCATTTTACCCAGGCCTAAGCAAAATCCACCCCAATACCTGCCCCAAATCAGCCCAAAACCCGTTCCTCACCCCGTCCAGCCCCAGTTGAAACCAAATGACGTCGTTCCTCATTAGTGAAGTGATCCAGGCCGTTGATCGTGAATGATCCAACGGTCAAGATCAAATCCCCACCGCACTATATATTCCTAAAACCATACCCCCCCCAAACAAACCGCCCCCCCCCCCCCCACCTCTTCGTCTCCAAACCTCAGAGACTAAATGCATCTGCCACCCTTCACCACCGTGCTCCGCCCACCGGAAATCGCCTTACGGCGGTTCCAGTGGTCTAAACAGCCCCAAAATTACACCACAGCCTCCCCACGACGTCCTCTTTCCAAATCCCGAATCAGTTTTCTTCGAATCAGTACCAGACGCTTCGAATCTTAGATCGAAGAATCGAACCAAACCCTAATCCATTCAATGGCCACCAAACTCACACCTTTTGACCACTAGACCACCCTCGTCCCAAGTCCCCTACTAGTTTTGCGTGAATCAGAGCGGAGTTGGTCGAATCTCAAAACGAAAGAGCGAACCCTAAAGGGAAAGAATTGAGGTCGTGGTCGACCTTAGTCGTGTGTTCTCAGTCGAGAACACTCGATTAAGGTCCGTCTCGGCTTCAAACACAAGTCGGAGTTTCAACTAAAACAAATGGGAACTGGGACTGAAATTCTAAGGTATTTATTTTTCTTTACTTTTTCTTTTGTTGTTTCATGGTTTGTCTTATTAAGTTTCGTTATAGTTCTGTCTTTTTCAATTACTTTCCTTTCTTTCTTCTCCATCAGACTTTTTCTTGGTCCAGTTTTCTTCTATCAGTCAACATATGGTTAAATAGTTTCGTCGATTAATCCGGTTTAATTGTAGTTCAGTAGTTCTGGTCAAATCGTTTGTTGTTATGCTAAATTGTTTCATTTTTATGTGATGTTTGGTCCCCTACTCTGTGACGTGACTTGGAGTATGAATTTTGTTTTTCATTCAATGTATTTACAGTTTCATCTGCTCGTATTTAGGTTTAGTGTAGAATTGTGTTAGTCTATTCCCTGAATCCTTAAACCCTTCATCTTGGTTGCAATACTGTTCATTTTGATCTGAGTTCAATTGTTGTGAGAGTTTAGTGGTTTGAATCTGTCTATGGTTCTGTTTGAGTTTGGAGTCCGATGGAATTGAACTTGTGGTTAAATTCAGCTTTAGTTAATTAGTGATTAGGTTTCTTCTTTAAGAATTGGTTATAGCTGAAAGATGTAGCACAAATTAAAAGGGGTTAAGTTAGGATAGTAATCACAAGGGTTCCAGGGGGTAATTTGGGAATTGAAAACTTGAAGAAATGGGTAGTTTGAGTGTTCTGGCCACTAAGTACTAATGTACCATTAAAATAATGCATTTGTTTAATAATTAGTGGGGAACACAACATATTGGTATGGGGGTAATGATAAAAAGTTAAAGGGGCGCACATGGGAGGGAATAACAAGGTTGAGTGCAATATTTGAATAAAAAAGAATTTAAACATTGATCTTTAAAAGGGGAAGACCTAAGGGAAGAAAAGGAGAGAGATCAGTTTTTTGGGGTCAGTGTTTGAGAGATAGAGAGAGTTCTTGGGAGTTTCACCAGTCCTGAAGAAATCAGCTGGTGAGAAAAAAAATTTTAAGCCAGTTCTTCTTTAAGCAATTTAAGAGTTTGAAAACACTTAGAATACTGGAGAGTCAGTCAGTCTCTTATGGATTAGTTTGGAGAGTTTTAAGCTTAAAAGGAACAAAAAGAATTACTGAGAAGTCTTACTATGTCATTGAAATTCTTTTCTTGCTTCATTGATTTCATTTTCCTAATTCAAATACACTAGACTGATCTTGAGTGACTTTGAGTCCAGCTGAAGTGGTTTCTGATTGAACTTTAGCCTTTTGAAAGTTTCAAGTGGTTCTGGTCGACTCTTTGTGTTCATTTGGTTTGTTTGGGTACTATTATGGGTTAATCTTTTGGTTTCTGTTTGGTTTTTGGGACATTGAATCATTCCTAGGTTGAAGAATAGATGTGTTGTGGCTATGTGAAATTCCTAATAGTTGTTGACTACCCTGCTGAGCTAACTGCTTCTACTTCCTGTTGATTTCTGATTTCCAGGTACACAATTTGAACTCACCTTGATGTAACTGCAGATTTGAATGAAATGAAACCATATTTCCAGAGCCATGCTCGTTTGGAATGCATATGGCTGTATTTGATCATCTGTTGAGTAGTATACATATTTAGTTCATCTAATTTGTATTGTATTAAGGACTGTATATTAGAACCATTTCTAAACTACTTAGACCAGCTGATTCATACTGGACCGTATTTGGACTGTGAGTATTTGGTTTTCTCAGACTTGTGTGAATACTCTTAGCTAAGCATTCAATTATACTTATGTTCAGTATAGCAATGTCTTAACTAGCTAAGGTTAACTCCAGTGGTCATTTCAGGTTGCTTCATGAAGTTATTCTAGTAAGTAATATAGTTGCAATAAAGTCATGTTAAGAAGCTATTTCAGTAGTAGTTAAGTTTGATTAAAATACTAGCTGAGTGTGCTAGGAAACATAAAGGATGTAAATAGCCAAACTATGTAATCAGGGTGGTAGTTCATATACTTGAGGTTACCTCATGAGCATTTTACTCAATCCAGTCTTTGCGTTTAATCTTGTCTGGGGTACAAATTATTAAAAGTGGAAACCAAAATTCCAGCAAGTGTTTAGTCTTGTTTAAATTGGAGTTGTGGTTCATTTTGTCGAAAAGGGGCTAAGAGCCTATATTTAGGCGGTTTGGGCTTCAACGTGTGAACAAGGAGGCCCAGGTCCTATTTCTCATTAAATTCATTTGGACCTGGGCACAGGCTTGTGAATGGCCTGCCCTTGTGCTTATTTGGGTCTTAATTTTTTAAAAACTTGTTTCTTAAGTCATGTTAATTAATTAGACCCTTTTGCTTTATTTTAGAGAGACAAGTAAAAAAAAAATCACCGTAGCTTTTAGGTTTACCTTTTGAATGATAAAAATAAGATGAGCCTCGCTAAACAAATAAATAAATAAATTACGGGGCCCTCATTAAATGTATATATAAAAATACATAGACTTCAGGATGGGCCGTTTGGCGAATTTCACGGTTTTTCCCCAAAGTAATAACACGCTAGTCTCTTTAGGCGCGTATTTCAATAATGTTACCTTCCTCAACTCGGGTGCGCATTTATGTGACCCAAATCCGAATCTCAACAATATTAAAATATGTCAAAAACCACGGGTGCATTTATGTGACATGGTTCAAGACTTATTTTAATGATGTTGCAATTTTCCTTTAAAAATAAATAAAAAGCGGTTGAAGTTAAAATTTGCACATAGGTTCAATATGTATTAAAATTAGATAAATAAGCCGAATATGATAGTTGAGCGACAGTGCTAGAACCACGGTAATCGGGAATGCCTAACACCTTCTCCCGGGTTAATAGAATTCCTTATCCGGATTTCTGGTTCACGGACTGTAATATAGAGTCAATCTTCTCCTCGATTCGGGATTCACCGGTGACTTGGGACACCATAAATCTCCCAAGTGGCGACTCTGAATTAAATGATAAATCCCGTTTCGATTGTCCTTTAATTGGAAAAACTCCCCTTACGTCCTTGCGGGTGTAGGAAAAAGGAGGTGTGACAACTACAACTAACTCTTCCTGTAGAAACTTAATAATTTAATGTCACATAGGACCACGACCATCAATAATGATAGTGGCCTCACATGACCAATGACAATAACTAACACCAGAATCCATGACGTCTCAGTCGGATCCTTCTCTTGAGGAGGAAATAAGTAGGGATATCTAGACTTCATGTCTTCCTCAGCCACCCAAGTCATTTCTTCCACATTGTTGTTTCTCCAAGGTACTTTCACCGAAGCTATGTCTTTAGTTCTCGATCTCCGAATCTGTCCGTATAATATAGCAATGGGAGTTTCTTCATATGATAGCTACTCTGTGACCTGAACGTCGTCAAGTAACACAATTCTAGAAGGATCTCTGATACATTTACGGAGCATAGACACATGAAAGACTGGATGTACAATCTCCAAGTCCGAAGGCAAGTCTAATTCATACACTACCTGGCTTACTTTGTGTATGATTCTTTATGGTCCCATGTACCGAAGGCTAAGTTTTCTTTAGTTTGCAAATCTCATAACACCTTTCATCGGTGATACCTTTTGGAATACCCAGTCGTCCACCTGAAATTTTGAGTCTCGTCATCGATTATCTGCATAAGCCTTCTGACGACTTTGAGCTACCAATAGCCTTTCCTGTATAAGCTTAATTTTCTTGATTGCCTGTTGTACCAATTCTGGTCCTACTAACGTAGTTTACCCAACATCGAACCACCCTATAGGCGACCTACACTTCCGCCCATAAAGAGCTTCGTATGTAGCCAGCTGAATACTAGAATGGTAACTATTATTATATACAAACTCAATCAGCGGCAGATGATCATCCCAGTTACCTATGAAGTCTATTACACAAGCTCGTAACATATACTCCATTGTCTGAATAGTACGCTCAGCCTGTCCGTCTGTCTAGGGATGAAATGTTGTAGTTATACTTACTTGAGTCCCCAATCCTTTTTGGAAGGACCTCCAGAAGTTAGCTGTAAATTGAGCTCCTCTATCCGAGATAATAGATACAGGGACACCATGCAGTCATACTTTCTCGTTAATATAAAGCCTTGCATAATCCTCTGCAGAATATGTAGTCCTAACAGGCAGAAAGATGGACCGACTTTGTAAGCCTATCAACAACTATCCATATCAAATCGAACTTACGCTGGGTACGAGGTAAGCCTACGATGAAATCCATATTGATTACTTCCCACTTCCAAGTCGGAATCTCCATAGCCTGCAATAATCCACCGGGCTTATGATGCTCAATCTTAACCTGCTGACAGTTAGGGCACTGAGCAACGACTCTGCTATATCCTTTTTCATTACGTCTCATCAATATACCTCCTTGATACCATGATATATATTTGTTTCTCCTTGATGGATAGTATATCGAGGATAGTGAGTTTCTCCCATAACCTGTCGACGCAGCCCTGCAACATTAGGGACACATAATCGTCCTCGATATCTGAGGACCCCATCTTCTCTAATTTCAAACGGTGCCTTCTCCTTTGAGGGGTGGTATCCCTATAATGAACTAACACAGGATCCTCGTACTGGCATTGCTTTACTTTAGTTACTAACGAGGATGTTGTCATATCCTGAATAGAAATTCCAATATGACCAGATTCTAGTAACCGAACTCCAAAACTAGCTAGCTAGTGAACCTCATGGGCTATTCTCCCCTTCATTTTTTCTTTTTTTTTCTAGCTGTAAATATGATAGGCTACCAATAGATCTACGGCTGAGGGCATCGACTACTACGTTCGCTTTCCCCGGATGGCATGAAATGCCAATGTCATAATCTTTAAGTAGCTCAAACCATCTTCTTTGACGTAAATTCAATTCTATGTTTCTTGAAGATATACTGGAGGTTCTTATGATCCGCATAGATATCAATATGAATGCCATACAAGTAGTGCCTCCACATCTTTAGTGCATGAATCACCAGGGCTAACTCTAAATCGTGGGTCGAGTAGTTCTTCTCATGCTTTCTTAGTTGTCTAGAAGCATAAGCTACAACCTTACCATGATGTATTAGCACACGACCTAATCCAACGCCTAAAGTATCACAATAGATAACATAACCATCGGTCCCTTCTGGGAGCGGTAGAATCGGTGCTGAAGTTAATCTGTCCTTCAATGCCCGGAAACTCCGTTCGCAAGGTTGGTCCATTGAAACTTAGTTTCCTTCTGATTTAACTTACATGGGTATCCTAATCTTTTACAATTCAGGAAATTCCCCTCTTCGGAGGCCCAAACATCATCCTTTATCCATCACAATTACGCTATTATCCCACTATTAGGGCAGCATGCCATCTATTCTAAACATTACTAGTCTTTGACTCCTTTGAGTTCATTCGAGCTATACTAAGACTTCTATAACTTAGAGAAACCATCAGCTCTCTTATGAACTTATTCCCAAGGACTTATCCATTCTCGTTACCTTTTCACTCATCTTTTCTTATCCTTCCTGCTGTCTTCCTAAAACCTTGTCGCTCTACCACACTATAGCTTGCGACCTACACATATCTATTTATACTTATTCGCAACATTTCTTCAACTTGCTTGCATCATAAATTTCCTTATGTTATTCTGGAACATTAAGCGAGACACCACATACTATTTTGGTCGAAGGTACTTAGAAGAGAAAAAATTTTTGTTACAAGTTTCCTGTAATAACCTGCCAAACGGAGAAGCTACGAACCTCCGTCAGTGTTGTAGGTCTAGGCCAAGTCTTCAATGCCTCACTCTTTTGTGTACCCACCCGGATGCCTTCAGCCGAAATGATATGCCCAAGGAGAGCTACAAAGTTCAACAAGAATTCATATTTAGAGAATTTTGCATACAACTTCCCTTTTGTAGAATTCTGAGCGCAGTACGGAAGTGATCTACATGCTCAACCTCTAAACGAGAATATACTAATATATATCGCCGATAAATATGATTATGAATAGACCTTAAAAAGGGCCTGAAAATACGATTCATCGAATCCATGAATACTGATGGGGCATTGGTAAAACCGAATGACATAACATGAAACTAAAAGTACCCGTATCTGGTCCTAAATGTTGTATTCGGAATATCTTCCTCCTTAACCCTTACCTGATGGTACCCGGTCCTCAAGTCTATCTTTGAAAAACACTTGGCACCTTGTAACTGATCAAATAAATCCTCAATCCTCGGGAGCGGGTACTTATTCTTGATCTTCACCTTATTCAACTACCTATAATTAATACACATTCGTAAGGAACCATCCTCCTTTCTCACAAACAGCACAGGTGCTCCCTACGATGATGTACTAGGTCTGATAAAACCTTTTTCAAGCAAGCCCTTTAGTTGTTCCTTTTACTCATTCAGCTCTGCGAGGGACATTATATAAGGGGAATAGATATTGGATGAATATCTAGTAGTAGTAGGTCAATGACAAACTCAATTTCTTGCTCTGGCGGAAGACCTGGAAGCTCATCGAGAAACTCATTAACTACAAGAAAGAACTGAATAGTTGGTAACTCTACTTCCATATCCCAAACCCGAACTCAGTGATAAATATAGTCCCTTGTAATTATCTTACTTGCCTTGAGATAGGAGATAAATTTACCTCTTGGCGATGCGGTATTACTTTTCTATTCCAAAACAGGCTCTCCTAGAAACTGAAATCAAACCATCTTTGATCTACACTTGATGTTAGCATAACAAAAGGCCAATCAATCCATACCTATTATAATATCAAGTCCTACCCAACCGAACACCACATATCTTATCCTTGTTTATTATCAAACCTATCAAGGGCCATTTCGGGCCACATCCATATATATAGGTAACAATATTAAAACATAACTTGAATAACTATTTTACAAAAAGGTTTATTCATAGGGGTCGACTAGGACATAGACATGTCATACCTAAAACTATATACACGATAATGCCTGCAAAACCTCTAAATAGGCATAACCATAATATATACAAGTCGGGACGGGGCTCCTTACGTCCTTATAAAATAACCTAACACATTTAGAACCCTGACATGGAAATATTCTAAGAAGAGGTGGAACTCATCAACCAAAAACTGACATTGGAAGAAGTCTAAAGTAGAGGGTCCTTGCCTCGTCCTATATAAGAACCTCGATCAGACACACATATCCTTATCGGTTACCTTCCTCCTCTTTGCCCGACTACTATCCTCTTCCTCTGCATATCCTATAACATACACTGGTGAACCTTGATTGATGGACTCCTAAGACTGTGGACTATCTGTAACCTCAGAAGAGCTGGTGTCCGCAAATGCCTTGATATAGTTTTGAGTCTGGGGGAAACCCGGTTGTGCCAATCCATGCACTACTCCCCTCATACCTTGATCAACGGGCTGTGATAATGAAACTAAGGTCCTTGGCAATGTCGAAACTCCTCTCACCCCATCTGCTACCGGAGTGGTCGAAACAGCTCGAACAGATGAATCATATGGACCCTCAGATGGATCCTCCTCAATAGAAACCATGATCTCTGATGGGTCTTACTCTATAGTATAACTTATATCTCTTTTTAACACCTCCGTATCCTTCTGACCCGTGCTAGCGGCTGTAGTCTTCGGAGGCATCGCTAAAAACATAATACATTATTAGGAACATGAATGTTTATATCGCATGATCTAAGATAAGAAGAGAGGATAACATCCTATATGTCCTGTAGCCTCCTATCTATAAGTGTGTTGCACAACACACTCATAAACAAGACTCTACTAGACACGGTCTGTAGACAACCCTAGGACAGAACTGCTCTGATACCACTTTTATCATGACCCAAACCGATGCGCCGCGATGGGTGCCTGAGTCCTACCTATCAAACACCCCTAAGCGCGCATCTAAGATATGAACCTAAATAATATCAGCTGAATTACGAAAATAACATACATGAAAGAGACCTGCTAACAAGGAATATGTACGTATACATGTAGAATACAGTGGGCGAGCCGGCAAGGCTGCTATAGACCACTTATACATCCAAAACTAAAAGCTGACAAGGCCACATACAACCCAACTAGACATATTGTCTACAAACCTCTAATAGAAACATAACTGTACAAAGACGGGACTGAGCCACATCATAGGGCACCAGTATGAAAAATGTACTGAGTATGTAAGGCATGAAAATTAGTACGTAAAAGACGTAGACAAAACATGGAATAATGAAACACGTCCTTAAATCTGAATAACTTTGTAAATTCTGAAACATTTATAATGTCATGCACGTGCATAAAAATGTCATGTCGTGCATAGGTATGGGTGTACATAATATCATCAAGCCACTGAGGGCATTCCATCATATCGTCTCAGCCATTGTGGGCAACATCATCAACATATACCAGTTGATCAGGTGGTGGTACGTATATAACGTCGTAACCTTTTCTCATGTCCCATATACATATATTTACATATATAGGCGTATTAAACGCCATCTGGTCATGGGTCAATGCACATGTATACATGGGTGAAATGTATGAAAAATACGTAAAAATCTCAATATTCCTTCCGGATAAACTTTTTCAACCACGTATTATTCTGAGACCTATGAACAGATGATAATAATAATTCATATGGGGAATTAAGAATATAGACACCCCTAGTATTTCTATGAATATAGTACTTTATGAAAACTGTGTGTTTGATCATTTCTTCAGTTTAATTTGGACCATGCCAAAAAAAAGAAGGGATGGCCTTAACATACCTGGAGTAGGAAAAACTCCGTATAGTATTCCGTTGAAAACCTTCATGGATTGAACTTAGAACCCAAAAATCGGAATAAGCTTCTGCGTTGAAACTGATGAATGAAATCAGCTTCTATTCTTGGCGTTGAAGTGCCTGGACATTGGAGCTTTTGTCCTTCTAACGTTTTCCTTGTATGAAAACTAGTTTCTACCTTTCAAACTAAGTAAGCTTTCTTGCCTTTTTTTT
The DNA here is from genome assembly GCF_000393655.2 of Nicotiana sylvestris. Lineage (NCBI taxonomy): Eukaryota > Viridiplantae > Streptophyta > Magnoliopsida > Solanales > Solanaceae > Nicotiana > Nicotiana sylvestris. The sequence goes on along the minus strand of NC_091061.1, from coordinate 74,868,516 downwards.
TTGAATGAGTAACGTTAATGTGTTCAAGACTTGTACATGTATTGTTTTGGATAATCATTTTTTTAGTTATTTAATTCAAGTACATCATAGATAGCCACCTAGGATGTTTAATTGCTTAGTCACTTCATGTGGTAATCTAGTGATACCACATGTCTTTGGAGTATAATTAGTTAAGTTTTATCCACTTATTAGTTAACTGGATAATGTCCTGTTACCCGGTAATTAATCAATTACCCGCATAATTTAAAAATTGTCTCAAATTACTTAAAATTATACTTGTTTTTAATATACTTCATATATACTTTATACATTATATATATCATATTATCACGGCCATACGACACGTTGTATGGTACTAGTCCATAATTATCGAGTAGTATCGCTCAACCCGTATTTTATCCCAAATTGGCCACTTTCAACTAAACGCGTTTTCTTTAATTCGTGTACTATTTATCCTTCATGACACTTATTTATCGCTTGTTATAAATAGCATAAATACGTTAACGTCAAGATGATATCATCCCCGAGTCTACGTCAATTAACTAAAGACCAAACTTTTAACGTACGAAAATGCGAGATGTAACACAGTCCTTCTCTTAAACCATATCTGTTAGCTCTCATAATGCATAACTGAGATGGGTGTTGCCGATTGTACATACATCTGTTATTGTTGAAGGTAATTTAAAAATGCTTATACTTCTCTACTTGAATTGTAGATAATGTTCATCTCTACTAACTAAGCACCGCGTACCCCTTTTCACCTTGTTTCTTTTACTTGTTGAAACTTGTACCCTCTGATTCTTTCATTGTTTTCACCCTAGTGGATAGGCATTCTTGCCTTAGAGATCCTTATCAAGAAGCTTGCACATCTTAGTATACACATGATCTGCTGAATACCTCATCTTTATCCATCGTAAGCATAATGCAAAAATCGAGTTCCTCTGACTCAACTCTTCCACAGCTATATCTCTTACCAATCGTCTTTCTGGATGTAAGCATAGCCGTATTATGAATAAGATAGAGTTTTAGGAACTTGAGTTCTTACAACTGAGCTCTACCATACGATCTAGAGTAAGAAGAAAGAGTGATAGTCCTAAATGCCTTATAGCCTCCTGCTTATAAGTGTGGTGCACAATACACCCATAAACAAGACTTTACGAGACACGGCTTGTAGACTCCCTAGGACAAAACTGCTCTGATACCATGTTTGTCACGACCCACACCGATGGGCCACAACGGGTACCCGGTACCTTACTCAATTGAGTTCCTACATAAAATATCATAGATAAATGAACCAGAGAGGCTACCATGAGATAAGTAGAATAAAACATGGATAAATACTCAACATTGGATGACCCAACATGTAATCCAAACTTATACATATGACATACGGGCCAATAAGGCTGACATAATCCTTTATATACTCAAAACATAGGCCGACAAGGCCATACAAGAATCTGTATACATGACATCTGTCTACAAGCCTCTAAGAATACATAATATCATAAAGGTCGGGATAGCCAATCAATGCATGTACTAATCATACTGACCAAATAACCAACTCCAGAGCAAATGGAGTGCACCCACATCTTCGCTAAGTTGATAGTCTACTTGGAGGACTCTCGACCTGTCTAATGGGACCTGCGGGCGTGAAATGCAGCATCCCCATGCAAAAGGGACGTCAGTACAAATAATGTACCGAGTATGTAAGGAATGAAAATCAGTAACTAATATGCATAAGAGAAACATGGAGTAAAAGACTTGATATATAAGTCTGAATAACTCTGTAAATCATGAAATACTCATAGTGTCATGCATATGCATATGAATGTCATGTCGTACGTAGGTACATGTGTTCATAGCATCGTCAAGCCTCTGAGGGCATTCCATCATATCATCTAGGCCATTGTGGGCAAAATCATCAATGTATACTAGCTGATCAGTTGGTGGTGCATATATAACGCCATATATATATATATATGTATATATATATATATACGCGTATATAACGCCATTTGGTCATGGGTCAATGAACATGTATAAATGCATGAAATTCATAAGAAATGCATTAACAAGATTTTCTCGGAATGCCATAAATATTAATATGTCTTTCGGATAAACTTTATGAAATACGTATTTTTCTAAGACCCATAAACAGAAGATATAATAATAATTTACATGGGGAATCAAGAATATAGACACCTCTAGTATTTCTATCAATAGATTCATTTATGGAAATTGTGCATTTGCTCGTTTCGTTTGTCATATAGATCATGCCAAAAGGAAGAAGGGATAGTCTTAATATACTTGGAGTGTGAAATATCCATATGATATTCTTGGGAAAAATCGCATTGTATTCCCTTACTATCGCAAAATCACACGTTAACTTAAGATGCTAGAAAATTAAATGCCCCATCATGTGTTATTTTAATCCATGAAAGAAATATCTAATCCTTTTAACCATTTCCACGTTCTTGTATTGGCATTCTATGGAGCTAGGTGCATCTGAAGAACATAATAACTAGGAATGGAGTATCAAGAATGGTAAACATGCACTAAACAAGAATTTCTCATTTTGTATAATCGATTCCCACTTTACCTATCACAAAGTCACTAATAAAATTAGTGGTCATCAAAGAATTTAGGAATTCTAAACTTTCGGTGCATGGAATCATGTGTACAGATTTGTTGCCACCTTTCAATTTGGGTCATGAGTCATTTTGTTTGAAGGGTGGGCTGCCACGTTAGGCTCTTACTTTATCCAAAGATTTTAATTAATTTCCAACTAAAAATTATTAATTACCCAGTTAATTACCCAATTATTCATATAATTAAGAATTATTTCCACTTACTTAAAATACTACTCACTTTTCACATACCTTATACACCTTACTATCATGGCCATGTTGGTACCTTATATGGTACTAGTCCATAAATACTGGGTATTTTGACTCGGGCCATATTTTATCCCACAATGTCAAATTTTGACTAAATTCATTTTCTTCGATTTGCTTACCCTCTCACCTTTGCGTATTTACTCATCTCATTTCCGAGCTTATCTCAATTTACTTATGGCGTGCTTCCATGTACGAAAACATAGGGTGTAACAGGTGGAGAGTCTAGAGGATGAATTTGGGGTGTTTTGGTGAAGCTCCTCCGTAAGGCAATTTTCGGGCGGCGGAGAAGGGCGGAGCCGCCGAGGGAATCCTAGGGCGGCTAAGGTTTTTGTCTGAGAGTTTGAGACGGAATGAGAGGGGATCGATGGGGGGGAGTCTCTGGTTTTAGGACAGTTATATGTAAAAATGGGATTAAGTTCCGAGCCGTTGGATCAAAGAATCCAACGGCTACGATGAAAGAAGGGCGAAATGGTGTTGTTTTGGTTAAGTGAGGGACACAGGCCGGGTAAGGGATTGGGCTGGGTTTGAACGGGTATTGTATTTGGGTTAATTAGAAATTGGCCCAATATACTTAGATAAAATCTTTTCCATTTTCTTTTCTCTTTGTTTTCTTTTTCTTGTTCTTTAATTAGTTAAAATCCTAAATCAAATCCTAAATTAACCTAATTTTATAAAATTAAACTAATTATCTAATTATAATATTTACAAAAATTAGTTAAACCTAATTAACGAAGAGGAAATTACTAAATTAGCATTAAAACTAAAAAAATATAAAAATAAATGATATTTTTTTGATTTTCATTTTAATAAAGCAATTAATTAACTAATTAATCCTAAAATAGGAACACAAATCTAAATGCAATGCATGATATTTTAATATTTTTTTAGGGGCCTTTTCATGATTTTAATAAAAATTAAACGTGCACAAAAATGCAAACAATTAATAAAATCCTATAAAATTGCAAATAATTGGGAAAAAATCTATTTTTTTAATCTTGTAAGAGTATTTTAAATAGGCAAAAATCACATGCTCACAGTACCTGCAAGTGAAGATAAGTGCATTATATGGTGTGTAATTGGTAGTTTCGATTATTGATGGTAAAGAGATTGAATCCGTCTCTATTTGGAGGGTGGTCAAGTTATAATCTTTTGCTAGTTTTAATCCATAGCATAATGCTTCAAGTTCCATGTACAGTGGGGAAGGGCCATAACTCTTCTTACTAAATCCTAGAATCCATTCCCCAATGGAGTTTCTAAATACACCTCATACCACTCCTTGTTTAAACCTACCTGTAAAAGCTCCATCAATGTTCAGTTTTACTTGGTGTATGGTGGGGGGCTCCCATTTGGTAATAACCGTTAGGGATCTGTCGAGCTTGCTACAATTGATATTACCATAATAAAGATATTCCATTGCTCTTGAGATAACACTATTATGATTTATAGGATTGCAAAGATTGTGGAAGGTGTTTCTTTTTAAGCCAAATTCTCATCTCTTTAGAGCAAACTTCTATTTTTCCCTTTACTTTTTGCGGCAAAAAGAAAGTGGATAGATTTTCTTTACCTTCTAATTGAGACGACAACCTCGTCGGACCAATATTTATCAGTATTATAATAGTTTTAAGGCATTTTTTAATTTTGTTTATAAACTATATGGATACCTATTATTAATTTATTTTTCAAAATAAGCTTGGAGCGAACGTACTTTAAAATGGCTAGAACATTAGATTTTATAAGAACTCTATAAAGGGTAAAAATGTCTTAACACACATCAATTGACTAAACCACATATTTTTACATCTATATATTATATAATAGGCGCAAATATGTCGTAAAATTAGGCATCGACTCAACTCTAAAACCCACTTTAGAACACAAAAAAATCGATTTTTGAGGGTCCTATATTATTTTCTAATTATAGTTGCAACTTAGCATGTTGATTGCCTACTCATTTAATGTTTGATATTTTTTTCCGAGCTGAAAGTACAACATGTTATGTTGAACGGTTAATGCACATTTAATATTATAGGGAAAAAAGCCATTATAATCCCTGTACTATTGAAACTAGTACACGTTTGTCCTCCATTTCACTTTACGTCCAAAACCGACCCTACCGCTAATAAACTTGATGGAATTGCCTCTAACCCTAACGGATCTACACCGTGGCAGCTGACCCCTTCAATTTTTTCCATGTCAGCTGCCAAGTCACTCGACCCCACCAAATGAAAACCCCACAGACTCCATTACATTATCCATTGACGAAGAATTAGGGCTCACACGACCCCAAATCCTATTTTTCTCACAACCCTATGCACATTTAAAAGTAAAACTTGGTTGGATGGATAGACTTCAATTAAATTATTCAGGGAAAGAATAAAAGAGATGGGTTTTTCTTTGTTATGTTTGACTTCAATTAAATTCTACTTACAGAGATTGTTTAACGAATTTGGGTTGTAGATTATGTATTATAATAAGTTATATATTGTTAATAAATCCATTTAAAAATCGGGCGAAGATGGAAGCAGCATCCACCGGCGATGACGTCATTGTAAAATCAACTGTGTTTTTCTTCCATCTCAAAAATCAACAATTTTCTTCTAGGAAGTAATTCTAGGGCTTAATACTCTTAAAACCCGCACTTTTTCGCTACCCATTTTTCACATCAATCAATGGCGGCTCAGTCATTTACCAGAAAATCCCGCCGTTATTAATTTGCAACAACCACCGGCGAATTCCAATAATAAAACCTCCCAATCAGACCAATCTCCGGCACCATCGATTCAACCTTACTCCGACGTACCTCCATTGTTTCTTCCTACTGCGCCAGCACTAGTAGTGGCTGAGACATATATTTGAGGGAAATATTTTGAGGCGGGTTGATGAAGGGTCACGGGTGGGAGACATGTGATGTAATGGGGTATGTGGGGTTTTAATTTGGTGGGGTCGAATGATTGGCAGCTAACATGGAAAAAATTGAAGGGCTCAGCTGCCACGGTGTATATCCGTTAGGGTTAGGGATAATTCCATCAAATTTGTTAACGGTAGGGTGAGTTTAGGACGTAAGTGAAATAGAGGACAAACGTGTATCAATAGTACAGAGATAATAATGGCCTTTTCCCAATATTATATCATAGCATTTAGTGAGCTCGTAGTTTGAATAATATTGTCCACGTTTAATATGTTGGATGTTGAGTTGCATTCATGATTGTTTAATCTTGTGTTCTTCTTGTCTTATAAAGTTTTTAATCTTTACCACCGTAAGAATATTTTTGACTTTCCTATATATATAAATTACTTTGTCATGCCCCGAACTTGTTACATCTAAGTTTCAATGATGACTTAGATATTCAAAGGCACGGATATCAAAATAAAAACGAGATCAAAGGCAACATGAACAATGCTAAATCAAAGAAAGTCAAAGTAATCAAAAAAAGAAACAAAATAAATTCAGACGCTTTAGTCTCAATCAAAGAATATCGAGGCTGTCTCAACAAGGAAACATATCACGTGTAGCTGCTACAGAATATTAGGCCATACCTCAAGGACTAAATTAGAATTAGAAGATTGATCAACCAAATCGAAGCTACAAATAACTCCCAAGCTACAAATAACTCCCTAAAATTTGGATATGAAAGGGGAAGGACATAAATAAATCCAGCCCATCTAATGTGCAGGATTTGGAGGCACCCCTTGGGTCAAATCTCTTAGAGGATTCTGTGCCTCAATCAAAGATCAATCTGTAATGGCTATTCAAACTCTCTTATAAGAAGACTGGAAATCTCAAGAAGAAGACTTATGCAACTACACAAACTATTTTCTATGTCTTTCTAGTTCTTAGTACAAACACTGTATTCTTGAGTCTACAAGTGTCACAAAAGATAGAAAGAGTTAGAACACAAAAAAGAGTTGTGTCAACATGAGAAAATCCACTATTGCTGAACATCGTTGATGGTGAACGTACTAAAACCATCACTATTGTAATTCTTTATCAAAGATCTAAGAGAACCCTTGTGACCCAAGGAAACTAGAGGTAGGTACCACACTTGTACTGAACTAGTATAAAAACTGTTGTGCCTTCTTTACCTTTCTGTTTGTGTAGTTCATTCCTATTGAAATTGTTCACTATGCAAAACCTAGTTGACTAAACTCACACTTAGTCAACAAAGATTTTAATTGGCTACAACTCACCGCCTATCACGACCCAAACCGATGGGCCATGATGAGTGCTTGAGTCCTATCTGTCGAACACCCCTAAGCATCCGTCTATAATATAAACATGAATTAAGGGTAGGTTATAATAACATCTGTCAATAAACTACTGAATCAGGTGAATAACATACATGAGGTAAAAATGTTCAAAAGAAATATATACATATACATGTGGAATACGGTAGGGCGAGCTGACAAGGCTGCTATGGACAACTATATACCAAAAATTAAAAGCCGACAAGGCCACATACTAAGTAACTATACATGACTGTCTACAGACTCTAATAGGGTGTACAACTATATAAAGAATGGGAATGGGACCCGCCGTACCCATATCTACATACAAAATAGCGTACCAAAACTAATAACAGCTCGGGATCAAGTGGAGTACACCAACTCTCGCTGATCAAGGATTCTAAAAAGGGGGACTATCAGCTTATCTACCTGCACTTGCGGGCATGAAACGCAGACCTCGGGAAATATGGGCGTTATTATGAATAATGTACCGAGTATGTAAGGCATGAAAATTAGTACATAAAAGACATAAAAGAAAAATGGAGAAGGAATCCGCCTGTAAGTCTAAATTGTCACGCCCCAACCTTGGGGGGCGCGACCGGCGCACAACCGAGTAAACCTAGTCGAGCAAGCCTATCCATCCTTTCCTACCCGACTCATTCATAATCTGAAAAGGAAACGCATCACCATTTGTTAAACAGGGGAGAGATCAGTTATATAAATATATAAATGTTGCTAGTTCATTTTTACTTATACACATTATGGCATAGTTAAGTTTCCAAAAGTACATACTATTGACAATCTAGTAGAGAAGAGTTTCAAAATACAACTTGGTCCAACGACCACCCCAACACCTACACATGACCCACACAAATGTATACCGAGCCTCTAAGGATACAAAAGACCAACATGACAATGCCGGCAACAAGGCCTCGGCTAGAACTCAAAATATGAAAATTTATACAAAAGAAGAACTACATAACCCCTGGGAGAAATAGGGGCTCACCAAGACTATTGTGCGCAGAGAAAGAGAGCACCACCATCTGCGATCGGCGCTATCTGCTATGGAACCACCTACATCCATTCAAAGATGTAGCGCCCCCGACAAAAGAGATGTAGTACTGTCGAATAGTACTAGTATGTAATACAAACACAAATCTTAGTAGGATGAACAGTGAAACAAATAGAAGGCAGTTATAATAATCAATAAGTATTTCACAAGATTACAAGGAAACACCAAATAAGGATCACATCGTCCCGATTCAATCTTTCCATCTCTTTAGGTTAATAATCTTTAGTGTCAAGTGCCACAACCCATAATGCTACCGTGTTTTTACACGGAGTCCGGTCTCGGTCCGACTGGCTAAGCCATCCCAAGTGAGACATATCCAAATTCACTATGATAACCAGAAATCCAACATAAAGTCCACCATGTGTACAGCATGGCGTACGATCTCGACTCGATCGGCTAAGCAATCTCACTTGGGACATAACCTCTTTCAATTATTCATTTAATCTACATTTGTTTCCATATTCCGTTACATGGCACAAACAACCCCATTTATTAAATAGTTCCTAGCACTTGGACATATTTTATAATTCAAGTCCTTTTATTTGTTAAAATAACGTCATTATCCATGTCAATAAGTTCTATCATATAAGGCATGTTGTGACGACCTGGCCAGTCATCTCAGGAGTTACTGCTCCGTTTTCCCTATTTCTGCTTTGTTATGCTTTATTTATCTGTGTTATATGGTATCGGGTTGGTCGGATCGAGTTCGGAAAGGATTTGGTAAGGTTTGAGACACTTAGTCTTTTTAGAGTGAGTTTAGGTCTAAAAAGTCAACCAGATGTTGATTTATGTGTTAGAGGGCTCGGATGTGAGTTCTGATGGTTCGGTTAGCTTCGGGAGGTGATTTTTGTCTTAGGAGCGTGATCGGAATGAATTTTGGATGTTCGTAGTAGATTTAGGCTTGAATTCGCGAAGTTGATATTTTGGTGATTTCTGGTTGGTAGGCAAGATTTTGATATAGGGGTCGGAATGGAATTCTGGGAGTTGCAGTAGTTTTGTTGGGTCATTTGGGATGTGTGTGCAAAATTTCAGGTCATTCGGATGTGGTTTGGTTGAGTTTTTGATCGAAAGCGTAATTTGGAAGATTTTAGAAAGTTTGGCTTGAATCTGATGTGTTTTGGGTGAATTGCCTATAATCAATGCACATTCTCATAGTTCCATCCTTCTTCTTCACGAATAGAACCAGCGCACCCCAAGGTAACACACTAGGCCGAATTAACCCTTTATTAAGGAGTTCCTGAAGCTGCTCCTTTAATTCCTTCAACTCTGCTAGTGCCATACGATACGATGGAATAGAAATGGGTTGAGTGCCTGACACCAGGTCAATACCAAAATCAATATCCATGTCCGGTGGCATGCCCGGCAGGTCTGCAGGAAACACATCAGAAAAATCCCTCACAACTGGGACAGAATCAATACTAGGAGTCTCAGCTCTGACATCTCTCACAAAAGCTAGATACGAAAGACAACCCTTCCCAACCATATACTGGACTTTCAAGAATGAGATTACTCTACTGGGAACATAATCAGTCACACCTCGCCACTCAATCCGTGGCACACCCAGTATAGCCAATATGACTATCTTAGCATGACAGTCCAGAATAGCACGACATGGAGATAGCCAATACATGCCCAAAATGACATCGAAATCCACCATATACAATAATAAAAGATCATCACGGGTCTCCAGACCCCCAATAGTCACCACACACGACCGGTACACACGGTCTACAACAACAGTATCGCCCATCGGGGTAGATACATGAACAGGTGAAGCAAGAAACTCACGGGGCATACCCAAATAATGAGCAAAGTATGATGACACATAAGAAAAAGTGGAATCGGGATCAAATAATATAGAAGCATCTCTGTGGCAGACTGAAACAATACTTGTAATAACAACATCTGAAGCAATAGCATCGGGGCTACCTGGAAGTGCATAGAAACGGGCCTGACCGCCTCCTAATCGGCCTCCCCCTATGGGACAGCCTCTAGCTGACTCACCCCTACCCTTAGCTGGCTGGGCGGGTGGTGATGAAGTAACAGGCGCTGAAGCCGATGACAGAACCCTCTGCTGGGACGAACTAGCAAAACGATGAAGACACTACCTCCATATGTGACCCATCTCAGAACACTCATAACAACTCCCAGGTGCTAGAGAAGGGGACTGAAGGGAACCCCTCGCACCGGAGAGACTAGCAGATGCACTCGGCATAGAAGAGCCCTAAACTGATGGAGCACGGGATGAACTATGAGCTGGAAGGGCACTAAGCTACGATTGGACCTGATGAGAATTGTGAGAACCATGACCCGATGATGACCCACGATAACCTGCGCGAACTGGCTGAGCAAACCTGAATGGACGGCCTCTGCCGTGCTGAAACTAACCTCTCGAAGGAGCACCACTGTAACTACCAAATCATCAAGGCCTCTTGGCCTCCCTCTCCTCTCGCTCCTGGCGACGAACAAACTCAATCTCACGGGCGATATCCATAACCTTCTCGAAAGTAGCACCAGTCATCCTCTCCCTGGTCATGAGAATACGGAGCTGATAAGTAAGACCATCAACAAACCTCCTAATCCTCTCTCTAATTGTTGGAACCAACCAGATGGCATGATGAGCTAACTCGTAGAACCTCAACTCATACTGCGACATGGTAATCTCTCCCAGACGCAACCACTCAAAACTGCCTACGCAGCTCCTCTCTACGAGACTGCGGCACATACTTCTCCAGAAAGAGAACGGAGAACTTCTACCAAGTAAGGGGTGCTACACTAACAGGCCTACGTCTCTCAAAATCCTCCCACCAAGTAAAGGTAGCTCTAGAAAACTGATAAGTAGTGAAAGCAACCCCGCTGGTCTCCACAATACCCGCTATACGAAGCATCCTCTGACACTTGTCCAAAAATCCTTGGACATCCTCGCCCTCTGCTCCATTGAAGGTCGGAGGCTGCAATCTACCAAACCTCTCCAACCTACGCTGCTCATCCTCCAGCATGACAGGAACAATATAGTCCTGAGCAGATGCAACCGGCTGGGCTGGATGTGCCCCCGGCATTTGATGTCCCTACACGACCTGCTCAGGTGTGCGAGCGGTGGTAGTCTGATTACCTCCCTTGACTTGAGAAGTAGCTGCGACTGTAGTGGCTGAAACCGCCTGAGCTAGGCCAGTGCAAACTGATATGATCTAAGCCAAGGCCTCTTGAAGACTCGGAATCACAATGGGCACAACTGTTGCCTGAGCTGGTGCTGTTGGAGTGCCCATAACTGGGACCTGATCCTGAACTGGGGCAGCTGGTGGATCTGCAGCTGCTGCCCTAGCTACTCTGCCCCACCACATCCACGGCCGCGTCCTCGGCCTCTGGTGGCCACAACTGGTGGAACTGGGGGGTCGTCCACCCTGACTAGTAGCATGTGTCCTCACCATTTGTGAGAGGACAAAACAAAAGAAGTTTAGTACTCAGATCAACAAATTCGCACGACAAGAATTTCAAGAATATGAAGTTTTTCCAAAAGGTTCTGCAGCCTCTCGAGGATAAATACAGACATCTCCATACCGATCCGCGAGACTCTACTAAACCTGCTCATGACTCGTGAGACCTATATAACCTAGGCTCTGATACCAACTTGTCATGACCCTAAACCCGGACCCGATCGTGATGGCACCTATCGTGAAAACAACGCCAGCCAATTATTCCCAATTCGATGTTAAACAGTTAAACAACAATAAAATAGCCTAAAACATGATTAATAATAAGAAATAGCAGATAATACAATAAAAATGCGGAAGTACAACCCAACACAACCCTAAACCGGGGTGTCACTATTCATGAGCATCTATATAACCTAATACAAGTTTGAAGAGTCTACAAGCCGTTACAAATGTCTGATAAGAGATAGTAAAGATAAAGAGGGAGAAACATGGGATTGCGAATGTCAAGCAGCTACCTCGTGGACTCCGATATCTGCCGGGAGATCTCAACTCGCACTAGCAGGATCCGCAACACCTGAATTTGCACACAGGGATGCACGGAGTAAAGTGAGTACTCCAACTCAGTGAGTAACAAATGTAAATAAAGACTGAAAGCAAGAAATCACGTAAGGCACAAAGCATTCCAAAATGAAGCAGTAAAACCATTTAAAAATCATTAAATCAATGAAAGATAGGTAAAATCCTTTAACTCAAATGTAGTTTCATGAAAAGCCTTTTTCAATAATTAAGCAGGTAATTGACATTCAATTATGAAAAGTAAACACATAAAGGCTCACCCCTCGGGCACAATATCAACAAATCCACTCCTCGGGCAACATCTCATAATAGTATCAGCCCCTCAGGCAATTACATAGAACAATACCAGCCCCTCAGGCTCAATCTTACATCACAATGGGTACCCACGCTCACTGGGGATGTACAGACTCCTGGAGGGGCCCCTTACGGCCTAAGCGCAATATCAAGACACCTCGTGGCATCATCACTAGGCCCTCGGCCTTACATCAATCAAGCCACCTCGTGGCATACATATCTCAGGCCCTCGGCCTCATAATCAGTATCAACTGTTTCCTCACAACATAGGCCTCAGCCTTACTCAGTCAAAAATCCTCACAAGCCACTCGGGCAATAGAAAAATAATGTTTCTCAGCCCAAACATCATTTAAAATATCATTTAAGTATTAAACCTGAGTAAACATGGCTGAGTATGAAAAACAGTGGAAAATAACATAACTGAGTTCAAGTATAAAGTCAAAATAGTGAGGAAATATCAACAAAAATCCCCCGAAGGGTTCAAATAGTTGGCACGAAGCCCAAATATGGCATTCAGCCCAAATAATGATGATAGCAAATAGATTTCAGTCAAATACGCGGTAAAATAATCAATCGGGATGGGCTAAGTCCCCATCCCCAATAGTGTACGACCCCACGCTCGTCATCAAACGTGTGTCTCACCTCAATATAGCACTACGATGTGCAATTCAGGGTTTCAAACCCTCAGAACATCATTTACAATCATTACTCACCTCGAACCGACCAAATCCCTAGTTCACGACGCCTTTGACCCTCGAATCGGCCTCCACTTGCGTCGAATTTATCCAAAATCATAACGAGGACGTCAAAATAGGCTAAGGGAATGAAACCCAAGAAAAAATAATCAAAATACTACACAAATTCCAAAAATATCAAAACCCGACCCCTGGGCCCACATCTCAGAATTCAATAATTTTCACATCAATAGGTTTCTTATCTCCCCACGAGTTTATATATATCAAAAGTTCTCAAATCCGACCCCAAATGGTCTTTCAAATCCACAATTAAAGGCCTAGGTTTTAAGCCCTAGTTTCCCCAATTTTAACCTTCGATTTCCATAATTTCTAGCTCTAATCTATGAAATAATATCATAGAGATGAGTTTTAGGTCCAATTTCCTTACCTCAATGAAGTTCTCTTGAAATCCCCCTCTCAAATCGCCCAAAAATTCCCAAGCCGGAGTCAGAAATGGTGAAATAACTCAAATTCGCAAAATGAAATAACTTATATGTTCTGCCCAGTTGTTCCGCATTTGCGGCACAATAGCCTCTTCTGTGGTACCGCATATGTGGTCTTTCCTCCGTTTCTGCGGGAATCACTTAATGGGCCAAATCGGCATCTGCGGTCAACTCTCCGCACCTGCGATGTCGCAGGTGCGGTCAAACTACCGCATATGCAATTCCTGAAACCTCCTCCCAAATCCGCTTCTGTGGCTCCCTTTCCGCACGTGCGGCGCCGCATCTGTGGTCCCCAAACGCAAGTGCGAAAACACCAGAAGTAGCAATTTCAGTAACTGCAACAATATCTCAACTTCTTCATTAACTACCCGAAACTATCCCGAGGCCCCCAGGACCTCAACCAAAAGCACAAACATATCCTAATACCTTATTCAAACTTGTTCCAATCATCAAAACACCTCAAACAAAGCTCCCGGCAGATATCGGAGTCCACGAGGTAGCTGCTTCACGTCCGTAGTCCCGTGTTTCTCCCTCTTTATCTTTTCTATCTCTTATCAGACATTTGTAATAGTTTGTAGACTCTTTAGACTTGTATTAGGTTATATAGATGCTCATGACTAGTGACACCCCGGTTTAGGGCTGTGTTGGGTTGTACTTCCGCATTTTTATTGGTATTATCTGCTACTTCTTATTATTAATCATGTTTTAGGCTATTTTATTGTTGTTTAACTTTTTAACATCGAATTGAGAATAGTTGGCTGGCCTTATCTTCACGAGAGGCACCATCACGACCAGGTCCAGGTTTAGGGTCGTGACACATGCACACATAAGGAAAGAAAAAGTTTGGAGAACATAACCACATTTTCAAATAGCATGATTCCAGGGTAAACACTTAGAATGATTTTGGAACATAAATCTTTCAACCCAACACATTAAGGTAATCAATTAGTATGATCAACTCGGAACTTACGCCAATTATTCGGACACCAAGAGTTCAATTCTAAGAAGAAGAGGGTTAGCCATACATACCTTAATTGAGTCTTTCCCTAATTCCTACGACAAGTTTCGGAACCTTTAGCACCTTCAATCTATTTAACAATGTAGCACAATTGAACCCATCATTAGGAAATTGATCATAGTCTTAGCTCACATGAGCATTATATCAAACATTATGTGTTTGCTAGGGTCTCATGGCCCCTTTTTAGTGGAAGATTCCCCTAACTCATTCCCCATTCTTTCCTATCTTTGTTTTAGCACTCCCCCCACATACATTATGATCACATGCATGCAAGGTAACCATCCTAATCCCCATGAATTACCTCACTAATGGTCCATTTTAGCTACAATATGGAATTAAGAGCTTGAGTGATAGAAGCTTACCTCTTGGATGGGAGACCTATGTGCCTTGTTTGTTAATCTTCAAGATGTTTAGGCCGGGAGTTGATGGAAAATTGATAGAGACCCTTTCCCCTCTCTTTGACCCTTCTCTCTTACTCTCATTATCAGAGAAATATGCTGCAAATGGCCTAAGGGGGTGTTTTAATGAAATGGGGGTCGGGTTTTAAATTAAGAAAATAGGTGCCTCAACACAGGTTTGTGGTTGCATATACTACCGCATAATGATTATGCGGTCGGCCAAGTGACCGCAGAAAGAGCCTTCAGGAAGTTAAATTTTTTAACTGTGTAGGCGACCGGTATGTGGTCCGCATACTTGTTCTGCGATTGCATAATGCACTGTAGAACTTCCCTTTGCAAATGTTCAAGGCAGATATACGATCAACATGTGGCACGCAAAGCGATTATGTGATCACATTATTCGGCCGCATAACTGGCCTCAAAATTGGCCAACCTTCTGCTTCACTCTACGGCCATTATGCGGTCCACAGAATAATTATGTGGCCGTATAATGGGCCGCAGAAACACATTCTTTTGAAAAACATTTCCCTCTATGTCCGTAGAGTATTGTTCTATCCATAAAGTCCGAACCGCGGCGAGCTTGTGAGCAGCGAAGAATTTCTATTATAATAACATAGGAATCCATCTCGGCACCATGAAATCCCGAGTTTTGGTTAAGAATTTACGGGTCTTTACATAAATAACTCTGTGAATTCTGAAATATTTATAAAGTCATGTATGTGTGTATAAAGGTCGTATCATGCATATGTATATGTGTACATAACATCATTAAGGCTATGAGGGCATCCCATCATATCATCTCGGCCTTGTAGGCAAAATCATCAACATATACCAACTGATCATGTGGTGGTGCGTATATAACACCGTAATATTTTTCCATATCTCATATACATATAATTTATGCATATATAACGTCATCTACTCATGGGTCAATGTACATGTATAAATGAATGAAATGAACATCAAGTAAGTTAATAAGATTTCTCAAAATGACAGAAGATCAATATGCCTTCGGATAAATTTATCAACTGCATATTTTTCTGAGACCCATGAACATAAGATATAATAAGACACATAGGAAATCAACAACATAGACACCCCGAGTACTTCTATGAATAGAGGCATTTATGAAAGTTGTGCATTTGCTCGTTTCATTTGTATCATGCCAAAAGGAAAGAAGGGATAGTCTTAACAAACCTGAGCCGATTCTCTTGACAATCCCTCTAACGCACGTCAATTCCGACAAAACACGTAACGAAGGATCGAAGTAGGGAAAAATTCATATGATGTTCTTGAGAAAGATTGATTCATACTCCCTTAGAATCGCAAATCTCATGCTACTATTGTAGTATGAAGTTTCATATGAATTCATTTTTGAGAATTCATCTGTTACCTTATAGTATAAGCATCTCCCTTTAGTGAATTAGAGAGGCATTTTATCATTGTGTTTTTGGGCCCCACTTGATAAAGATCACTTTGCCAATCTCCCCTAAATGTGCCACCTAGCTACCTAAGCCAAGGGTCACCATTTGGTCTTAAAAATTATAATCCCCTTGCTGCCACGTGTGGTTGTGTTTTTACCAAAGATTTATGTCACTAATTTTTAATTAATTTACTAATTTCTCACAAAAATCAATAATTAACCCCTTACCACATAATTAAGTAATATCCTAATTTACTTAAAATACTAATAACTTTTAACATAATTTATACACCTTACTATCATAGCCATGTGTTACCTTGTATGACACTAGTCCATAAATACGGGGTATTATAGCTTGGCCTATATTTTATCCCAAATTGACAACCTTCAATGAAACTCATTTTCTTTTATTTATTTACCCTTTAACCTTCACGGTACTTACTTACCACCTGTTATAAATAGCATAAATACTTATAACCTAAAAAATAATCTCATTTTCGATTACATTTCGCGTGCTCCGCCCCTACCACTGCCTCGACCTCGACCTCGGCCACTCACAGCACTAGCATGGGGTACTAGCACCTACTCAGCTGCACCCAATGATCATGTCCTCACCATATGTGATAGAATAGAAAATAAAAAACTCAGACTTAGGGATAAACAAATACGCACAATAGAGAATGAAAGAAAGTGATATTTTCTAACAGCCTTGTAGCCTCTCGAAGATAAGTAAAAATGTCCCTTTATCGATACTTTCTCATGACTCATGAAACCTAAGCAATCTACTGCTTTGATATTAACCTATCATGACCCCAAATCCCACAAAATTTTTGCCGGTGCCTAACACTGCTTGCTAGAAAAGAAAACATTCAATAAGCAGGAGCAAACTTAAATAATAGAAATGAATAATCCCTACAACACGAAAAATATAAATAACTAAATTCTAAAGCAACAATACATCTAAAATCGTCCCACGATCTGGGACTATGTGAAAGATAAAACAGTAATAACATAAACAAAGGAAAAATGTACTTCAAGGCCTGTGAACGAAATCAACAACTAACTCAAAATGTCCAAGAACTGGTAATGGTTCCACTCGCTAGCAAGCACCTCTCTCGACAATACCTAGATCTGCCCATAAAGTGTAGAGTGTGGTATGAGTACAACCGACCACATGTACTCAACAAGTAACAAGCCTAACCTCATGTTAAAAGTAGTGACAAGATTGGGTCCAGCTCATTTCCAATAATCGACTACAACAATAAAAAAAATAACAATAGTAAAGAAAAGTAGCTCAAGTAATATTAAATTCAACCTTTCCACAAATAGAAGGATACTAAGCAAGTTTTCAAGAATAGTAGCTAAGGCATAAATTCTTCCACGGAACTCATCTAGACATGATTTTATCAATTTACTGTGATTCCAAGTTCAAAAGATCAAATAGAGACATTAAGTACCAATAAGTATGAGGGAAGAAACACAATCCGGTACTTGCATCACAAGTATACATGGCAGAATCAACAACGTTGCAGTCAATCATCAAGTATAACAAATCTCAGCATATGTATAGTGTGTGGCACATTTTCCCTTCAACCATCACACATAACAGTACTCAGCACTGTATAGGTACCTGTCACAATTCCCTCACCCAAGCACATATATGACCATATACCTACGCCTATAGTTAATACCTAACGCCAAAAGGGCGAGTTCTTTCCCAAGCAATGATTGTATCTAAGTCAACAATCAATATCACTTAGCCTAGTATGGGGCCTAGTGTATGCGTCCTGGCATACACGTCATCTCACAATCAATACCAAATCTGCTCTATAGCACAAGCTTGGTAATCAACCACTCAAGTTTCAATTATGCACAACTCACAATACTCAGCTCAAACCGTGTCACACATATAAGGGCATCAATAACATGTGAGATAACATAAAATGAATGCATAGAGATAGAGTATAATACATGAATGTAGCATCATGGTAAAGAGTATGACTATAATTAAGGCAAATAGCTCCATATAGCAAGAATAGCCCGATCATGTCTCAAATATAAGCACATAGCTTAGACATGACTTCTAGCATGAATACTATCATAAGTAGTCATACAAGTAGGGAAAACACGGAAATAATGGGGCATGATAGTAAAACAAGGCACATAATATCCTAAGGCCTACCCAGATCATGAATAATCTAGTGTACACACATACGCTTGTCACCTAGCACGTATGTCACCCCTAAAATATCTCAAATATCATAGCCAATATGGAAATTACCCTCAAGCCAAATTTACACAAGTTACTTACCTTAAAGCATGGGAATCAATACTCTAAAAAATCATTCGCATGCGAATCATCCTCCAACCGGCTCGAATCTTGTTAAAAATAACTCAACAACATCAAACCCGACAAGGAAAAATTGATTATAAGTAATAAAGCTCCAATAATTATCAAATTTTAATAAGTCAACCAAAAAGTCAACTCGGACTCGTCCCCCGAAACCTGACAAGAGTCACAAATTCCGACTATTCATTCGAATAAAAGTCCAAATATACGGGTTTTATCCAAATCCGACCTCGAATCGGGGTACAAATTTCAAGTATTCATTCTCCAAAACTTGTCAACAAAAACTCCAATTTCTCCCTTAGATTTCATCAATCAAAAGTCAAAATCAAGAGTACAATCATGAATAGTAACCAAATCCGAGTTAAAGGAACTTACCCAATCCAAGTGGGTAAAAATCGCCTCTATCTGTGCTCCTAATCTCAAAATATGATAAAATAAGGCAAACCCTCAAAATTAATACAACAACCAGTGATTCTAAATTCTATGGACCCAGCTCGCATTTGCAGGCTCACTTTTGTGACAAAAGGTTTGCTTTTGCGAGTTTATCTAAAAAGTTGACCATCCATTTCTGCGGCCACATTTCCGCTTCTGCAAGCATAGCAGCATAGCGACACCTAATTCTCCGCACCTGCTGACATTGCTGCCCTCCACCATCCTTCGCATTTGTAACCCCAGTCTGCATCTGCAGACTCGCACCAATGGTTCAAACCCCACAGGTGCGGAAACACTAGACTCGAACTACTAATACAACCTTAAATGATTTAAAACCCATCCAAAACTCACCCGAGCCCCTCGGGACCCCTACCAATCACATTAATCAGTCCCAAAATATAACACGGACCTATTCAAGGTCTCAAGTCATACAAATAACATCAAAATTATAAATTACACCTCAATTAAAGCTTAAAGAACTAACCAACTTTCAAACTTTCACAACTCATATTGAACCATGTCTAACCAACTCGGACCGACCCTAAATTTTGCACATAAGTCCCAAATGACATAACGGACCATTCTTGAGGAGTCTCACATTTCACGATATCCCATTCACTTAGGTGTTACGAAGTTGTATCGTGACTTGAAGCAGCACTATTGGTTGCGAAATATGAAGAAAGACATTGTTGGACACATCTCTTGGTATTTGTATTGTCAACAGGTGATGTATGAACATCATAAACCAGATGGATGGACTCAGAAGTTTATAATACCGGAGTGGAAATGGAAACACATCAATATGGACTTTGTGGTAGGCTTAGCATGGACCTTGAGGAAGTATGATGTTATTTGGTTAGATCGTTTGACTATATACGCACACTTTATTCCAGTGATGACATCCTATTCTTCAGAGCGGTTGGCTCATATTTACATTCGGGAATTATCCACCTACACGATGTGTCCATTTTTATCATTTCAGACCGAGGCATTCAATTCACATTGCACTTTTGGAGAGCTGTGTAGCGTGAGTTGGGCATGCGGGTGAGCTGAGTACCACGTTTCATCCTCATATGGATGGATAGTCTAATCGGACTATTCAGATTTGGAGGATATGTTGCGGGTAGGCTCTATGATTTTGGGGGTCAGTGAGACTAGTTTTTGCCTCTAGCGGAGTTCACCTACAAAAACAGCTATCAGTCAAGCATCCAGATGACTCTATACGAGGCCCTATATGAGGCGATGTCGTTCTCTGATTTATCGGTTTGAGCTTGGTGAGGCCCTATATGTTCTACGAAGAGTGATGTCATGAAATTATTCACTACTAGAAATCCGGAAAAAAACGACTACAAAAAGTGACCAAAGTTGGTCGCTTATAGGTCAAAAAGTGACCAAAAAGCGTCCAAACAGGCCTGGTCGCTATTTTGCTGGTCCCTTTACCATAGGGACCAAATATTCCGGGTAAACAATATACCGACCAACTTTGGTCGCTTTAATATTTTAATAATATAAATTTAGCAACCAAAGTTGGTCTCTATATTTAAATTACGTTTTTTTATTATTAATCAAAATATAGCGACCAACTTTGGTCTGTAAACTAAATATTATATTTTAAAATCTAAAAAATTTCAACCAAAGTTGGTCGCTTTTTTATTAATTTTTTTTAAACATAAGCGACCAAAATTGGTCGCTATATTCCAGAAATTATTTTTTTTAATAAAATAGAGACCAATGTTGGTCGCTTTTTGAGAAATTTGTGTTAATTAGCGACCAATCTTGGTTGCTATTTCCCAGAAAATAATTTTTTAAAATAGAAAAGCAACCAAAGTTGGTCGCTTTCTGGGTATAATTTTGGCAGAAACTGAAGTGGAGGAATTCATACGCAGTCAGCCACCTAATGAGGAAAATTTGCATGTATAGGTGGCTGACTGCGTATGAATTCCTCCACTTCAGTTATGGAGAAGCTGGGTATAAAAGTAAATCAAAATACTTAATGAAAAGTGAAAACTTACATGTATAGTCGAGGCTCGGCCCTCGACCCACCTTTCCTGATCCGTCTCTTTCTTCTTCTTTACAATATGAGTCTCCTTGAATAGCTCATCTTGGTTCATCGAACGCTCCAACTTCTTTTCCTGAAAACTCATAAATTTTAGTTAATAAACAGAATAGATATACTTTGAAAATTAAAATAGATTAAGCAATTACGTACCATTCTTCTTTTTATTGTCCCTAGGTTGATCACACCTCCAGTGTGCAAGGATCCTCCTTTCTCATATGCGCGAGCTTTCTTTCCTTTTTCGCTCTTCTCTAAGAACTTTGCGGTAAGCCATTACCTTTGCAAATCCTCCCATAAATTCTGAAGCAACCAGTCAGGCTTTTAGTTCAACTTTCTAGCTTTAGAGAAAGTATGCAACAACCGCTTGCGAGCTTTGAGATGAAAATTTGCAGCCACTTCCGCGCTATAGCGGTGTTCCCATACACACTTGCCCTGTATTTTAAAAGTTAAATATTATATAGAAATATCATAAATATAAATAATTATACTAATTAAAAGAACATTTACACCTTAAATTAATTGAAAATTTGCTCCTTCAGCGAGAATGGGAATACACTCCAAGTCGCATAAGGGCCATCATAAAGCTTTCTGGTTGCTTTGATGATTATCCTCGTAGTAATATTACTCGGGATGAACCTGCAATTTAATTAAAAATGCATTAATATCTTAGTAAGAATTGTACAAAACAATAAACGTAAAAATAACAAATAACTCTTATACATCACCCTCAAGGACTATGATGATCCGTCCATATTAATCATAATGCACCTCCTCGTCATCATCAGCATCACCGTCCGAAGCATGTATATCAGAGGCATGTGTGGAAGGTGTAGGGGGTTAGAGCTAGTATCTCGCAGGTGAAGGCCTGAAATAGATGGATTCCCTGATGAAGATGGTTGTGATCCCTGTGACTGCAACATAGTTGGATGGACCGCAAGTGGGTGTGATACTGATTGTTGTGACCCGAGTGGTTGTGACACTGATGGCTGTGATCCATGTGGGTGTGATATGGATCGATGCGATCCATGCGATGCAGATGGCTGTGATCCACGTGGTCGTGAGACAGGTGGACTGTATGTCGGACGTATAGTCCTATGGCCCTGTGACAAAAGACCTGGTGTCTGCACGAAGGTGTAGGGCTCGTGATGCTGTGGAAGCTCAGAATAGCCCTGGGGTGGAGGAAAAGACATAGGCATAGGCATAGGCACCACTGAAGAGGGTGGAAAAGATTGAGTATTATCTTCTGCCCTTCTCTTTAGTTTCCTAGCCTTTTCTCGACTCCGAGAACCAGTAGGGCCATTGTTACCTCGACCCTTGCATGTCATCTGTATAATATAATATATATTTAGAATGAAACTGTGACGACCTGGTCAGTCGTCTCATGAGTTACTGCTCCGTTTCCCCCATTTTTGCTTCTTTATGCTTCGTTATCCATGTTTTATGTGATCGGATTGATCAGTTTGAGTTCGGAGAGGATTTGGTAAGAAATGAGACACTTAGTCTCATTTAAGAAGGTTTAAGTTGGAAAAGTCAACCGGATGTTGACTTATGTGTTAGAGAGCTCGGATGTGAGTTCCAATGGTTCGGTTAGCTTCGGGAGGTGTTTATGGCTTAAGAGCGTGATCGGAATTCGTTTTGGAGGTTCGAAGTAGAATTTGGCTTGAATTGACGAAGTTGATATTTTGGCGATTTCCGGTTGATAGGTGAGATTTTGATATAACGGTCGGAATGGAACTCCGAGAGTTTCACTAGCTTCGTTGTGTCATTTGGGATGTGTGTGTTTCAGACGTGGTTTGGTTGGGTTTTTGATCAAAAGCGTGTTTCGGAAGATTTTAGAAACTTAGTCTTGAATTCGATGAGTTTTGGTAGATTTGATGTTGTTTGAGGTATTTTGATGATTGGAACAAGTTTGAAAAAGGTATCAGGTTATGTTTGTGCTTTTTGTTAAGGACTCAGGGGCCTCGGGATTATTTCGGGTGGTTATCGGAGAATTTTGAACTTGGTTGCAGCAGCTGATATTGCTACTTCTGGTGTTTTCACACCTGCGGTTTGGGGACCGCATAAGCGGTTGTTTTGACCGCATATGCGGTACCGCAAAAGCGGGTTTTGGACTGTAGATGCGAAAAAGTATGGGCAGAAGGTATATATTTCATCCTTCGCGATTTTTGAAGGGTTTAACCATTTTTTAACTCGGAATTGGGAGCTTTGGGCAATTTTGAAGAGTGAAATCAAGAAGACTTCGTTGAGGCAAGGATTTGGGACTTAAAACACACTTCCATGGTAATATTCCATGGATTAGGACTGATATTTAAGGAATTAAAGGACTAAAAATGGAGGTTTAGGGCTTGAGTTTAAGAGGGCTTTAAATGGAGAGTTGAGGGGCCATTTAGACTCCGATTTTGATGTTTTTGATATGTATGAACTTGTGGGGAGATGAGGAATCTAATGATATGAAAATTTCTAAGTTTCGAGAAGTGGGCTCAGGGTTCGGGTTTTTCTAATTTCGGGATTTTTGGTATTTTTCGATTGTTTTCGCTTGGGGTTTGTTCCCTTAGCATATTATGACGTACTCGTTCTGATTTTGGATAGATTCGACATGCGTGGAGGCCGATTTGAGGAGCAATGGCATCTTGAGTTAGAGATTTAGCCGGTTCGAGGTGAGTAATGATTGTAAATGATGCTCTGAGGGTTCGAAACCCCGGATTGCACATCGTAGCGCTATATTGAGGTGAGACACACGCTTGATGACGAGCATGGGGTTGTTCACTATTGGGGATTGTGACTTGGTCCATCCCAATTGATGATTTTACCGCTTATTTGACTGAAACTTATTTGCTATCATCATGATTTGGGTTGACTGCCATATTTGGGCTTTGTGCCAACTATTTGAATCCTTCGGGGATTTTTATTACTATTTCCTCACTGTTTTGGCTTATTACTTGAACTCAGTCATGTTAATTTCCTTTGTTTTACTACTTATCCATTTTTACTTAGTTTTGAGACTTAAATGATATTTTTAAATGATGTTTTGGGCTGAGAAATACTGTTTTACTATTGCCCGAGGGGCTTGTGATGATTTTTGGACTGAGTAAGGCCTAGGGCCTAGTTGTGAGGATACACTGATACTGATATGAGGCCGAGGGCCTGAGATACATATATATGCCATGAGGTCGCTTGATTGATATGAGGCCGAGGGCCTAGATTTGATGTCATGAGATGGCTTGATATTGCGCTTGGGCCGTAAGGGGCCCCTCCCGGAGTCTGCACACCCCCAGTGAGCGCGGGTACCTATTATGATGTGAGATTGAGCCCGAGGGGCGGAAATTGTTGATACTGTGCCCGAGGGGTGAACTTCTATGTGTTTACTTTATCATATCTGTCTGCCAATTACCTGTTTATTTGTTGTAGAAGTACTTTATTTTGCTTTTCATTGGTTTACTGCTTACAAATTACCTATTTAATTGCCTCATTATAGAATACCTTATGTATACGTGTTTTCTTACTTTCAGTCATTATTTATCTTTATTACTCACTAGGTCGGAGTACTCACATTACTCCCTACACCTTGCGTGCAGATCTTGGTGCCCCAGAGGCCGAGTGAGAGCTTTCCAGTCATTCAGCATTTGCCAGGGGGTTTCGAGGTAGCTGCATGGCGTCCGCAGCCCTGAATTTTCTCTTCTATCTTATTACTTTTCCGCATTCCTAGACTATCTATGTAGTAGGTTGTTCAGACTTGTATTAGAGGCTCTAGACTTGTGATACCAGATCAGTGTGGGTTGTGTAGTTCCTATGTCTTTTTGACTTCCGCATATCTATCTTGTTGTTTTAAACACTTATTATGATAATTTGTAATTAAACCGTGTTAGCAAATGATTTATTTAAAATGAAAATGGGTTGTGGTTTATAACTGGTCCGGCTTGCCTAGTAATGTGATAGGCGCCATCACGACAGGTATTTGTGGTCGTGGCAAGTTGGTATCAGAGCCTAGGTTACATAGGTCTCGCGAGTCATGAGCCGGTTTAGTAGAGTCTCGCGGATCGGTACGGAGACGTCTGTATTTATCATCGAGAGGTTGCAGAACCTTTAGGAAAAACTTCATATTCTTGAAATGCTTATCGTGCGAACTAGTTGATCCTAGTACTAAACTTCCGTTATTCTATTCTCTCACAGATGGTGAGGACACGAGCTACCGAATAGGGTGGATGACCACCAGTGCCACCAACGGAGTCCACCGGAGGTCGTGGATGTGGTCGTGGCAGAGGCAGAGCAGTGAGGGCAGCACCTGTAGACCCACCAGCTGCCCTAGCTCAGGATCAGGCTCCAGCTATGGATGCTCCAGCAACACCAGTTCAGGCACCAGCTATGCCCATCATGATTCCGGGTCTTCAGGAGGCCTTGGCACAGATCTTATCAGTTTGCACTGTCCTAGCTCAGGCAGTTTCAGCCAGTACAGCAGCAGCTACTTCACCGGCCGGGGGAGGCAATCAGACCCCCGCTGCTCGTACACCTAAGCAGGTAGTGCAGGGACTTCAGACGCCGGGGGCACCTCCAGCCCAGCCGATTGCACCAGCTCGGGAGTTTGTAGTACCAGTTATGCAGGATGATGAGCATCATCGACTTGAGAGGTTTGATAGACTCCAGCCTCCGACTTTTAGCAGAATAGAGGGCGAGGATGCCCGGGGTTTCTTGGATAAGTACCAGCGGATGCTTCATACAATAGGGATTCTTGAGTCTAGCGGTGTAGCATTTACCACCTTTCAGTTCTCGGGGGCTGCCTTCACTTGGTGGGAGGCGTATGAGAGGCGTAGGCCTTTTGAAGCAGCGCCTCTTACATGGCAGCAGTTCTCCATTCTCTTTCTGGAGAAGTATGTGCTGCAGTCCCGCAGAGAGGAGCTGCGTAGACAGTTTGAGTGGTTGCGACAGGGGGATATGACTGTGTCACATTATGAGTTGAGGTTTTCTGAGTTGGCTCATCATGCCATCTAGATGATTCCGACGGATCGAGAGAAGATTAGGAGATTTTTTGATGGCCTTACTTATCATCTCCGTATTCTTATGACCAGAGAGAGTGATAAGTGCTACCTTCGAGGAGGCTGTTGATATCGCCCGTGAGATTGAGACTGTTCGCCGCCAGGAGCGAGAGGAGAGGGAGGCCAAGAGGCCTCGAGGATCGGGCAGTTATAGTGGTGCTCCTTCGAGGGGCCAGTTTCAGCATGGTAGAGGCCGTTCATTCAGGTCTGTTCAGTCTGCCCGCCCAAGTTATCGTGGGACATCTTCAGGTCATGGTTATCATTAATCTCAGCAAGGCCAGTCATCACTCAGCGCCCTCTCAGCTCAGAGTTCATCTCGTGCCCCATCGGCTCAGGGTTTTTCTATGCCGAGCGCATCTGCTAGTCACTCCGGTATGAGGGGTTCCCTTCAGTCCCCTTCTCCAGCACCTGGGAGTTGTTATGAGTGTGGCGATATGGGCCACATATGGAGGCAGTTTCCTTGTCGGGTTGCTAGTTCTTCCCAGCAGAGGGGTTAGTCTTCGGCTTCAGCACCAGTTTCTTCACTACCACTCGCTCAGCCAGCTAGGGGTGGGGGTCAGTTAGCCAAGGGTCGCCCCAGAGGTGGAGGTCGATCAGGGGGCGGTCAGGCCCATTTCTATGCACTCCCAGGCAGACCCGACGCCATTGCTTCAGATGTTGTCATTATAGGTATTGTTTCAGTCTGCCACAGAGATGCCTTTGTATTATTTGATCCCGGTTCCACCTTTTCTTATGTGTCATCATATTTTGCTCGTTATTTGGATATGCCCCATGAGTTTCTTGCTTTACATGTTCATATATCTACCCCAGTGGGTAATACCGTTGTTGTAGACTCTATGTACCGGTCATATGTGGTGACTATTGGGGGTATGGAGACCCGAGTGGATCTATTGATATTGAGCATGGTGGATTTTGATGTCATTTTGGGCATGGATTGGTTATTTCCGTGTCGTGCTATTCTGGACTGTCATGCTAAGACAGTCACTTTGGCTATGCCGGGTGTGCCGCGGATCGAGTGGCGTGGTGTGACTGATTATGTTCCTAGTAGAGTGATCTCTTTCTTGAAGGCCCAGCGTATGGTTGGGAAGGGTTGCCTTTCATATCTAGCGTTTGTGAGGGATGTCGGAGCTGAGATTCCCAGTATTGATCATGTCCTAATTGTAAGGGATTTTTCCGATGTGTTTCCTGTAGACCTACCGGGCATGCCACCGGATAGGGATATTGACTTTGGTATTGACCTGGTGTCGGGCACTCAGCCTATTTCTATTCCGCCGTATCGTATGGCACCAGCAGAGTTTAAGGAATTGGAGGAGCAGCTTTAGGAGCTCCTAGATAAGGGGTTCATTCGGCCTAGTGTGTCACCTTGGGGTGCACCGGTTCTGTTTGTAAAGAAGAAGGATGACACAATGAGAATGTGCATTTATTATAGGCAATTGAACAAGATAACAATTAAGAATAAGTATCCTTTGCCTCGCATTAATGATTTATTTGACCAGCTTCAGGGAGCGAGGGTGTTCTCCAAGATTGATCTCCGTTCGGGTTATCACCAATTGAAGATTAGGGAGTCGGATATTCTTAAGACGGCTTTCAGGACCCGATATGGTCATTATGAGTTCCTTGTGATGTCTTCCGGGCCAAGTAATGCCCCAGCAGCGTTCATGCATTTGATGAACAGCGTGTTCCGGCCTTATCTCGATTCATTCATCATAGTCTTCATTGATGGTATTCTGGTGTACTCGTGTAGTCAGGAGGAGCACGCGGAGCATTTGAGAGTCATGTTGTAGAGATTGAGGGAGGAGAAACTTTATGCAAAATTCTCCAAGTATGAGTTTTGGCTCAGTTCAATGGCTTTCTTGGGGCATGTGGTGTCCAGCGAGGGTATTCAGCTTGATCCGAAAAAGATAGAGGCGGTTCGGAGTTGGCCCAGACTGTCCTCAGCCACGGAGATTCGCAACTTTCTTAGTTTGGTAGGCTATTATCGCCGGGTTGTTCAGGGATTCTCATCTATCGTATCGCCCTTGACCAAGTTGACTCAGAAGGGTGCTTCATTTGTATGGTCGGATGAGTGTGAGGAGAGCTTTCAGAAGTTTAAGACAGCTTTGACCACAGCTCCAGTATTGGTTTTTCCATCAGCTTCAGGTTCACATACCGTGTATTGTGATGCTTCGAGAGTTGGGACCGGTTGTGTATTGATGCAGGAGGGTAGAGTTATTGCTTATGCTTCTCATCAGTTGAAGCCCCATGAGAAGAAGTACCCCGTTCATGATTTGGAGTTGGCTACCATAGTTCACGCATTGAAGATTTGGAGGCATTACCTGTATGGCGTATCTTGTGAGGTGTTCACCGATCATCGAAGTCTTCAGCATTTGTTCAAGCAAAAGGATCTTAATCTGAGGCAGTGGATATGGTTGGAGTTTCTTAAGGATTACGATATCACTATATTGTACCATCCGGGAAAGGCCAATGTGGTGGTCGATGCTTTGAGCCGGAAGGCAATGAGTATGAGAGTTTGGCATATATTCCAGTTGGGGAGAGACCTTTTGCAGTTGATGTTCTGGCCTTGGCCAATCGGTTTGTGAGATTAGATATTTCGGAGCCTAGTCGGGTGTTGGCTTGTGTGGTTTCTCGGTCTTCTTTATATGATCGCATCAGAAAGCGCCAGTATGATGATCTGCATTTACTTGTCCTTAAGGATAGGGTTCAGTATAATGATGCCAGGGATGTGACCATTGGTGATGATGGGGTATTGAGGATGCAGGGCCGGATCTTCCTGCCCAACGTGGATGGGCTTCGGGAGTTAATTTTGGAGGAAGCCCATAGCTCGCGGTATTCCATTCATTCGAGTGCCGCGAAGATGTATCAGGATTTGAGTTAGCACTATTGGTGGAGAAGAATGAAGAAAGATATTGTGGGATTTGTAGCTCGGTGTCTCAATTGACAACAGGTGAAATATGAGCATTAGAGACCGAGTGGCTTGCTTCAGTAGATGGATATTCCTGAGTGGAAGTGGGAGAGGATCACTATGGACTTTGTTGATGGACTTCCACGGACTTTGAAGAAGTTTGACGCTATTTGGGTGATTGTGGATCGACTGACCAAGTCCGCACACTTCATTCATGTGTGTACTACCTATTCTTCAGAGCGGTTGGTAGGGATCTATATCCGAGAGATTGTTCATTTGCATGGTGTCCCAGTTTCCATGATTTCAGATAGAGGTACTCAGCTTACTTCACAGTTTTGGAGGGCCGTGTAGAGAGATTTGGGTACTCAGGTAGAGTTGAGCACAACTTTTCATCCTCAGACAGACAGGCAATCCGAGCGTACTATTCAGATATTAGAGGACATGTTGCGTGCTTATGTCATTGATTTCGGAGGATCATGGGATGAGTTTCTACCGCTTGCAGAGTTTGCTTATAACAACAGCTACTAGTTGAGTATTCAGATGGCTCCATATGAGGCTTTGTATGGGAGGCCGTGTAGATCTCCAGTTAGTTGGTTCGAGCCCGGTGAGGCTAGGCTATTGGGGATTGATTTGGTATATGATGCTTTGGAGAAGGTAAAGGTGATTCAAGAAAGGCTTCATACAGCGCAGTCAAGGCAAAAGAGTTATGCTGATAGGAAGGTTCGAGATGTGTCCTACATGGTTGGCGAGAAGGTTTTGTTGAAGGTCTCACCCATGAAGGGTGTTATGAGATTTGGGAGGAAAGGGGAATTGAGTCCTCGGTTTATTGGGCCTTTTGAGGTGCTTCGGAGGATTGGGGAGGTGGCTTATGAGCTTGCTTTGCCACCCAGATTGTCGAGTATGCATCCGGTATTTCATGTTTCTATGCTCCGGAAGTATATTGCGGATCCGTCTCATGTTTTGGACTTCAGCACGGTTCAGTTGGATGATGATTTGACCTTTGATGTGGAGCCAGTAGCTATTTTGGGTCGTTAGGTTCGGAAGTTGAGGTCAAAGGATATAGCTTCAATGAAAGGGCAGTGGAGAGGTCAGCCCATGGAGGAGGCTACCTGGGAGACCGAGCGGGAGATGCATAGTAGATATCCTCACCTATTCGAGGCTTCAAGTATGTTTCTTGACTCGTTCGAGGATGAACGTTAGTTTAAGTTGGGGAGGATGTGACAACTCGGCCAGTCGTCTCATGAGTTACCGCTCTGTTTCCCCCATTTCTGCTTCTTTATGCTTCGTTATCCGTGTTTTATGTGATCGGATTGATCAGTTTGAGTTCGGAAAGGATTTGGTAAGAAATGAGACACTTAGTGTCTTTTAAGAAGGTTTAAGTTGGAAAAGTCAACCGGATATTGACTTATGTGTTAGAGAGCTCGAATGTGAGTTCCGATGGTTCGATTAGCTTCGGGAGGTGATTTATGGCTTAGGAGCGTGATCGGAATTGGTTTTGGAGGTTCAGAGTAGAATTTGGCTTGAATTGGCGAAGTTGATATTTTGGCGATTTCCGGTTGATAGGTGAGATTTTGATATAAGGGTCGGAATGGAACTCCGAGAGTTTCAGTAGCTTCGTTGTGTCATTTGGGATGTGTGTGCAAAATTTTAGGTCATTCGGACGTGGTTTGGTTGGGTTTTTGATCAAAAGCGTGTTTCGGAAGATTTTAGAAACTTAGGCTTGAATTCGATGAATTTTTGTAATTTGATGTTGTTTGAGGTGTTTTGATGATTGGAACAAGTTTGAATAAGGTATCGGGTTATGTTTGTGCTTTTAGTTGAGGACCCGGGGGCCTCAGGATCATTTCGGGTGGTTATCGGAGAATTTGGAACTTGGTTGCAGCAGCTGATATTGCTGCTTCTGGTGTTTTCACACCTGCAGTTTGGGGACCGTAGGTGCGGTGCCACACGTGCGAGGGGGAAGGCCGCAGATGCGAAAGTTAGTTTGGCGAGCAGTTTCCGCAGAAGCGGTCAAGGTGGCCGCATCTGCGAAGCCGTAGATGCGGAATTTCTATCGCATGTGCGATTCTAGCTATTAAGTGAGGGACCATAGAAGCGGTTGTTTTGACCGTATATGTGGTACCGCAAAAGCGGGTTTTGGACCGCAGATGCGAAAAAACCTGGGCAGAAGGTATATATTTCATCCTTCGCGATTTTTGAAGGGTTTAACCATTTTTGAACTCGGAATTGGGAGCTTTGGGCGATTTTGAAGAGGGAAATCAAGGAGACTTCGTTGAGCTAAAGATTTTGGACTTAAAACACACTTCTATGGTAATATTCCATGGATTAGGACTGAAATTTAAGGAATTAAAGGACTAAAAATGGAGGTTTAGGGCTTGAGTTTAAGAGGGCTTTAAATGGAGAGTTGAGGGGTCATTTGGACTCCGATTTTGATGTTTTTGATATGTATGAACTCGTGGGGAGACGAGGAATCTAATGATGTAAAAATTTCTGAGTTTCGAGAAGTAGTCTCGGGCCTCGGGTTTTGCTAATTTCGGAATTTTTGGTATTTTTCGATTGTTTTCGCTTGGGCTTTGTTCTCTTAGCATATTGTGACGTATTCGTTCTGATTTTGGATATATTCGACGCGTGTGGAGGCCGATTCGAGGGGCAAAGGCGTCGCGAGTTAGAGATTTAGCTGGTTCGAGGTGAGTAATGATTGTAAATGATGCTCTGAGGGTTTGAAACCCCGGATTGCATATCGTAGTGCTATATTGAGGTGAGACACACGCTTGATGACAAGCGTAGGGTCGTGCACTATTGGGTATTGTGACTTGGTTCGTCCCGATTGATGATTTTACCGTGTATTTGACTGAAACTTATTTGCTATCATCATGATTTAGGCTGATTGCCATATTTGGGCTTCGTGCCAACTATATTTGAACCCTTCAGGGATTTTTATTAATATTTCCTCACTATTTTGACTTATTACTTGAACTCAGTCATGTTAAAAGCGATCAACCTTGGTCGCTAATGTATTTAGAATAATTATTTAATTATTTTCTCCAATTTAGCGACCAACGTTGGTCGCTTTTCTTGACAGACAAGTTTGGAGTCTAATTTTTTGTCGCTTTTTTCCGGATTTCTAATAGTGATTTTTACATTATAATGTGAGGATGAGAGTAAAAGCACGAAGGTTGATTCCATGCAAGTTTATTGATTTCATTACTCTTTACTTTGATATTTGGAACGTGGACTTGACTTTGTGGTTTTGTTATTCCCTTTTGAAAGAGGCTTACTCAGTGACACTTTATTCTATGTTTTCGTTTTATGCCCCTTTATTTTTGTATTTGTTATCCCTTTCACTTGCCATTATTCTGTTGTTATATTTGACTTTTTATTTGTTATTTCGTCATTTCTTGATATATAATTGTACAGGTTTATTGTAGGTGTCTTGTCTTAGCCTCGTTACTATCTCGTCAGGGTTAGACTTGACACTTACTGAGGATATTATGTTGGTTGTACTCATATTACAATTCTGCACGTCTTGTGCAAATCCGGATATTGGTACCAGTGGAGTCACGAGGGGTGCTTAACAGATACTGTGCAGGTGATTCGAGGTAGAGTTGCATTTCATTCGCAAACCTTGAGTCATCTTCTTATTTTTGTTGTATTGTTTCCAATTTTCCGGACAATGTTGTATTTTTCTGAGAACAGTGCATGTAGTAAACTCTAGAAACTCATGTACTTGTGACTCCACATCTTGGTATGGTTTGCGTTAGATGTTGGTTTTAGACTTATTATATTTATCTTTTTTATGCTATGTTATTATCCTGTTGTTAGTCAATTAATATTGTAGTTTCTTTTGTATTTTACTGTTGCGTGTTATCTTGGCTAACTATCGATGTTAGGCGCTGTCACGACTCCGATTGTGATTTTGGGTCGTGACCCTTAGAAACACATATGGATAGAACAGTTCTAATTATCCTTACGAGAAATTCTTAGTCATAACCAAGTGACAAACTGTGCTATCAAAAACTCTTGGCAGAGGAGACGGTATTTTTGTCCCAAACTGTGACAACCACACAAATCTTTCTAAGACAGACAAGAGCATATATCACCTTCTATATGCAATAAAGGTCATGAAAACAAGATAATAATTACTAGTACTACTTTATCTCACAAATGATCATTTTTTAACATTACTTCATCTTTTACTTTTACTGCCAACAAAACAAACAAAAAAGAAAAAACAAGCATGCAAGAAATTATCTAAGAACTTAAGACTCTATGAATTACGTTAAGAAATTCTTCATGAGCAGTGAGCTGAGGGAAATGGCCTCGAGTGTTGATGATCTCCACCGTTGATTCTCCCTTGATGTTGGTGTGCATGAACGTAGCAACTGAATTTGGAACAGCAAAATCAATCTTGCACTGAATTATGGTACACGGGGTGACAACCTTTTCAAGAATGGCTCGATAATCACTGAGAAAAACTGTTTTTGCTAAAGGCAATGCAACTTCAACTCCCATTCTTTTCAAAGATTTCTCGAATTTCTCAACAGAGGGAGGATCACTTGGATCCACAGCTATACGAGCAAAGCTTGAACTCCAAACGCCGTAGTTCTCCTCAATGTTTTGAAACATCTGCTCTATATCTGCTATTTCAAAACCTCCTACATAATCTTCCAAGTTAATGAACCTATACGGCCAGGGAAAAGAAAAAATGAGTTGTTAGGGGAGATTATTTTGAAGACACACAAGGGCCAAACACTGGTGTATAAAAGGATAAACCGTATCTTTCGACAGTTTCGACCTATTAATTTACAGAAGATGATAGTTAATATTTGCAAGAAAAGATTAACTTTTTCCATACGGTATAACTCTGATGATGCAGTCTTTGGTCAGTGGATTCAATTGATACAAAAGTTATACGCATGTGAAAAATTACTAAATTGTTTAATAAATATGAAATTCTGAACTTATTATTTCAAAAGTTTATTGATTTCCAGTGCTAAGAACGATAAGGGGTCGTTTGGTACGAGAGATAAGGTGAGATAAGATATTAAATTTATACTGTATTTGGTTGGCAGTATAAATTTATTTAATCTCATACTTGATCTAGGATATCCTATCTTATTCTACCTTATCCCATCAAATGTGGGATTATTTTATCTCATCTCTCATGAGGTATAAATTAGTTTTGGAATTATAATCTTGGAATTATAATTTCGGAATAATATAGTCCGTGTACCAAACGACCATATTGAATCCATCAAGTTTAAACATAGAATATGGATGTAATGATGATGTTCTCTTAACTAAAACAAGAAAAAGGAAGGTTTGCCGTGGTGATCATTCTACTCGTTAGTTGTTACCACTATTAATAATACTTCCTTTTACCTTTACAAGAAATTAACTATTTAAGGAAGTTATCAAAGTTTGATCACTACCCTGGGAGATGGTTTTGTGTAGGACTAATATCATTGATTAGCTAGTACGCATAGTAATAATTAGAATAAACTTAGTGGCGTTTGGACATAAAAATTGTAAAATTTCAAAAAAAGTAAAAAAAAAATCAAGTGAAAATGATATTTAAAAATTAGAATTATGTTACATAAATACATTTTTTGGTTGTTTTTTAAATTTTTGTGAGTGATATTAAGTGAAAATTTTGAAAAATAATTTTTTTAAGTTTTTAAAATGTTTGAAAATTCCGAAAATTCAAGTGAAAACGGAAAATTTTATCCAAACATAATTTCGAAAAAAAGTGTTTTTTTTTATTTATGGTCAAACGGCCCTTAAAAAACCTTTACCGAAAGGTGCAAGATAAAGTGGTGAAAATTGCATTCCAAGTAAGGAAAAAAGAAATACTATCTCTTAATGGTGACTCATACAACTCTTATTTCCTTTACTAGGAAACATCAGAACCCAATATATGCAGAAATATACAGAGAAAGAAACATAAGCATATACAGGCATGTCCATACAATGAGCATCTAAATTAATTTTTGTTTGACTTCTGATAACTTAATCGAGGGTAGTCAAAATTGTTTAAGACGATAAAATAATTAAGTAAATAAAAGCATACTCTTTTTTGCAGTTTAAACTTTTAAATAAGATAATCACACAACTCAATATGGTACAAAAGCATAAGGGGTGACTATTACCCCACCTAAAAGTAAGAAAATAAATAAAAAGAGTGAGGTATAGATAAAAATATAATTAAGTAAATTAAACTAGAAAATAACCTGGGAGAAGATGCAACAAGGATGAGCCTGGTGAAGAGATTCGGTCTTTTGATAGAAGCAATGCAACCAATGATGCCAGACATGGAGTGACCCACAAAAATAGAAGAATCCAACTTCATTTCATCAAGGAGAGCTATTAAGTCATCAGCAAAAGCTTCATAGGAGGAGTATTTCTGAGAGTCAAAAAGACTTTGATCTTTAACAGCACCAGAAAAGCTCCAGTCAAAGAGGAGAATCTGGTAATTAGACATGAGTTTGGGCAATATTTTATCCCAAACAGACTGGTCTCCTCCATACCCATGTGCCAGAATT
The DNA here is from genome assembly GCF_000393655.2 of Nicotiana sylvestris. Classification (NCBI taxonomy): domain Eukaryota; kingdom Viridiplantae; phylum Streptophyta; class Magnoliopsida; order Solanales; family Solanaceae; genus Nicotiana; species Nicotiana sylvestris. The sequence continues at coordinate 74,832,691 of NC_091061.1, read as the reverse complement.
ATGGTTTCTTTTCCTGAACCTATTATTCTTGCTTTCATGTTTGTGGACAAAACACCCTTATGCAATATCACCATCTTTTAATTTATTTGCTTCTAGTAGGAAGAAGAAAACAGAACAAGTATGGTTGAGTAGTTATTGGCTTTATTTTGTGTAGTCTGTGGCTACAGTTATATAGGAAAAATGAAGGAGGTTTATTGGCCAAAAAGACGATATTATTTTAACTGTTAATGTCAATATCAAGAGAAAACCATCTTTATATTTAATATAGAGTTATCTTTTGCCGGCTTTTTGATATGGACAACGATACGATTATAAGCGATTAGTTGTAAATTATGATGTACAAAAGGACATTCTGTATATAATGGTAGGTTAAAAAGAAACATATAGGCTGAATGTTTATTACGTGGAAATATATATATATATATACGCAAGTGGCAAGTGCGACCTTGGTCTGAACTGATTTGTTTAGTTAATTACCACATCAGCTTTTTGGCCTTTGGTGGACAAAGAATATCATATAATCTTTTTAAAAATCTAAAATAAGGGGAGAAAAAATGGCTGAATTAATTAAGATGAATGGTGGCAAGGTTAATCAGCATGTTTTGGGTATCTTGTTACCAAAGAAGAGAAAAAATGATAGTACTAAATTCTAGCCAATCAAAACAGAGTTATATAGAGTACTACTCTCTCCATATTTGTTTGATGCATTTTGAGTTTTTGTGAGTCAAATAAGTGTTTCTTGTACCATGATTTTTTTCATTTGCCTTATAAATATTTTAAATTATTAATTATTGTAACTTAGAACCCGTTTGAATTGGCTTATTTTAAGAGTTTTTAAACCAAAATAGCTTTTAACCCGTTTTATAGCATTTGGATAAAGTAAAAAAAAATACTTTTAAACACTTATTTTTGTCACGCCCCGACCTCAGGGAGCTCGACCGGTGCTCAATCGAGATAATCCGGCCGAGCAAGCTTACTAGATTTCCTTCTACCCAACTTACCCGTAAATAAAGAATGAATACATTTTATTAATTAGACAATGAGATAGTCATGTGAGCCACCCCAGTTCAGTACCATTAGTTGCATCATTTATAAATCTCCAAAACAATATATTTCACAATCATAGTTTAACAGTGGAAGCAGGTAATACAATTACAACATCTTTAGTTTAATTTTCCCACACCAATACACAACTTACACTATGTCTACGAAGCCTCTAATAGATACAAAAGAGTACAATAATAGTGCAGGCAACAAGGCTCTGACTATTCCTCAAAACATAATATTACACACAGAACAAAAGATGCACGCCCCCGGAATGAAGTGGGGCTCACCAAGTCAGCTGGGAAGAATGAGACCGCTATCACTGATCATTGTCTTCCGCTGTGGAATCACCGACATCCATTAAAGATGCAGCGCCCCCAAAAAAATGGACGTTAGTACATGTCGAATAGTACTAGTATGAAAACCAAACACCTGATCAAGGACTTGGAAATACAAAATGATTATGATGAATCATGGTAACAATAGAATTGCATAGATAGCTCTTAAAGCTAAAGCAATTTTTTCAAGAGCTTTTAATAACATTTATAAATTTTAAGTCGAGATCCTCTGTAACCACCTTCACACAAAGCATTACCGCCGCCTCAGTCCAATGTAGGCGGGTGGAGGTGCAATCATAATACCACAAACTCTACTCAAGCGGCCCTGTCGCCTCATCCCAATGTATGTGAGTGGAGATGTAACCACAATACCACCACTCTACACATGCCGCCTCACGCCAATGTATGCGAGTGGAGGTGTACTCCCAATCACAATCTACATAATTTGGCATAATAGCCTTCATTTGAAACAGGATTTGAAGTTATAACATTTAGATATGCAATCCAAACTTAGAACACATTCTCAAATAGTAACACAACATAACAAGAATATTTGGAATACGTATTGAACATATATCTTTTGTCACATGGGACTTACAAGGGTACTGTGGGATTCAATTCTAAGAGAAGAGTTTAGCCAATATACTTTGCTTTGAGCTTTCTTAAATTACTACAATGTTCCGAAAACTCTAGCAACCTTAATCTATTTAGAAACATAACAAAATTTAAACATAATTTGAAAGATATTCGTGGGTTCACCTCATTTAAGAATTTTATCAAACACTAAGTGTGCATCATGATCTCAAGGTTCTTCTATGGTGGATTCCTTCATCTCACAACCCAATCTTTACCAATTTGAGGTCAACAACCTTCTCATACACCTCGTTGGTACATACATGTATAATGATACTCTCCCATACAAGAATCACACTCCCTATTACCCAAAATCCGAAATTGAAGAATTGGTGAAAAAAATTCTTACCTTTTAGAAGCCCTAACAAGTTCCTCTTGATGAAATTCCAAGGCTTGACTCATGTTGAGTAGTGAAATCGTTGAATCCTCCCCTTTCTCTCTCTAGAATAGCTCTCACCTCTCTCTAAAAATTATCAGATGAACCCTCGAAAATGACTCCCAAAGACTTTTCATGAAAATGGGATCGGGTAAAATTTACAAAACTTAATCTTGCCAATACAAGGTCTGCGGTCGCAGATCGAACCGCAAAACGGGTATGCGAGCCCGCAAAAAGGACCGCAAAAAAGGGTCCCAAAAACCGGGCTATTCGGGTTGGGTCTGCGGTCTGCAAACCAGTTCTGCGATCATATAATGCGCCGCAGAACTCCCCTCCAAAAGTCCTCATGCTGGGTCTGCGATGGGTTCTGCGGCCCGCATAATGGTTCTGCGACCCGCATAACGGTTCTGCGACCGCACAATGGACCACATAATGGTCCTAAAATTTAGCTAAAATTTCTGCTTCACTCTGCGGCCGATCTGCGACCCGCAGAGTGATTCTGTGGTCGCATAGCAGACCGCACAAATACCATATTCTACAATCCTTAACACAATAACCTACCTCGTCACCGCGAGACCTCAGGTTCTAGGTGAAATTTTTACGGGGCCTTATAGTTTTTAAGCTAAAATGACTAAAACAAACCAAAAGTCAAAAACTAGAATTCCTAACTTAAGACTTGTGCTGAAAAGTCACTTAAAATAAGTTCATCCAAACGGGCTCTTTATAGTATTTTTATGTAGTATTTAGATATATAAATTTTATTTCAGAAAAATTTAAAAATTTTATGTCTGCATTTGCGATCAACATTGAGAAATTTGAGTCGCAAAAGTGAGAAATTTGACTCTCACTGATATAATTGTTGTGATTCCCGGTTCATATTTTTATTAGAAGAGAGAATATGAAAAGATACGTAGTTAACATGTTTTTTTAATATTTGCATACATATTTAGCTTTTGTGTAAACAAACTTTGTTTCTTCATTAAATCACTCTTTAGTCAAATATGAGCACATAAAACAATAAAGTAGTGATACTCTTGTAGTACTCCCCCTATTCCGTTTTATGCGACATTATTTTTATTAATATATTTTAAAAAAGAATGATATTTTTATTTTTAAAAATATTTTTAAGTTTAAACTTTTTATTTTACTCTAAATGACATGCTTTTATAGTAAAAAAACATTAAGAGGTGGTCAGTTTCAAAATCCTTCTTTCTTAGTTAAATTTAATACCGAGTCAAGCTTAATATTACAAAAATTAAATATTGAGAGCTTTACAGTAGATAAAAGGTTAGGGTGATGAAAGCGATGAGCTCAGCATGCATTGGATTAGTAGAGGCGAGGAGAGGAGAGGGCAAGGAGTTGTCAATCTCGCCGGCCACCATTCAAGCTCTAGCTAGGGCTTGGAATTGGAATTAAATAGAAGAGAGGTTCTATTTTTTTTTTTTAGGTCAGAAATGGAAGAAAAAGTAAGCATTGACATGACTACTACTAGAAGATGTAAGAATGGAAGATGAGATTTTAATTTATGAGGCTGTTGAGATCATTTATTGATCTTTTAGTTTCTGTTGAAAATTTGCTGGACCAATAAATTTTGTAGGCTGCCACAGCCTCAATATATACGTGAGAAAAATGTGTCTCTCCTCTTCATTTTTCCTATTTCTTTAGATTTTTATTTTTTATTTTTAAGTACAGAAAAGAAGAAGAAAATATTTATATTTTTGTGGGTAACTAATGGCTTACCCACACCACAAATAATAGTGGCAATATATTTCAGTATAATTTGAGAAATAAAGAAGGTGGCAACTACCCAAAAAAAGAAAAAAAACTTGTGATTGAGAATTATATTTTCAAAGACTTAATGAAATGAATGTCTAAGGAGGATAGCTGGTCAGATAATAAAAGGTCATCAGCAGCCTTTTGGTTTGAAATCAAAGTGCCATTTGCAGTTAGGAGAATGGAGAAAAATGGTTGTCCGTATGAATCACCAAACATTAATTGCTGTCATAATTGTAAAATCCTTTTAACTAATTTCATTTCATTCTTCCATTTTTGGCTCTTAGCTGCTTCTGTTTTTGTTGGGAAAAAATAGCCTTTGGGCATAATACACTTATGGGGGTGTCCCATTAAGGTAATTTAACCCTAACCATAAGTATAATCTATATATATATATATATAAAGGAGGGCTTGGAAAAGATGACTTGACACTTCTATAAAGCCAAGAATGATATTTATCTATTTTCTCAGATTTTTGGGTTTTCCCTCCCTTTTCTACTTATATATTCCATTTATTACGTCCTATTTTTACAAACCCAAAAATCACATCCCAAAAACCAAACGTTTTCGTTTCCAAAGGCACCACCCCACGGACTGAGGAAGCTAACGGTTTCTTCCTTCATTTTACTTAATAGAGAAGTGTAACGGTTTCTTTCTCCATTGTGGATGAATGTATATTCAATTGATTGAAATCAATGTATAATAAATTACATGTGCCTATATAAATTATGCATTAGGCTTTGATATTCCTTATCTAATTCCCTGGCGTTATCTTGAACTTCAAAGATTTTCCGTCTGTTGTCTCAGTTTTACCGGAAGAAGACTAGCAACTAAAAGATTTCAAAATAATGAATGAGAGTGTTACATAATGCAGTCCCATGTTTTAGCTGTTGGTGGCAGCATTAGTTACGAGAAAATTGATTAAGACTTCTCCTATCAAGGTATTATTGTCATTAATTTTGCTGACATATATATGTAATATAAATTGACTGAAATGCTTCTCAAGATTTTGTCCTATCAAAGGTGCTATATTTTAATTTTTACTTATTTCTGTATATTTTTCAAAAAATTTCCAGAAATTGGATACTAGAAGACTTTTCAGCAATGTTTCTTCTCAGTTTTAAGCCAATCTACTAATGTTATGTTGGCGAACTTAAAAAAACTAAGAAGAAGATAAATAGAAAAAATTAGTATAAAACATATTGAATTAGTGCAATTCAAATGCAAATTCGTGTTACTTCATACGGTCTTATTCTCCCATAAATTCTTTGACACTTCTTTCTAAAAGAAGAACGAATTGAGGTGTTCAAAGGACTTTTGAACAGATTATTGTATTGTATATGAACAATTTGAGAACCGTTCACCTCTTCATTTGCTATTTTCTAATATGATTTTGTAGAATTGCTATTACTATCATGTTATGGAGAGATGGCTGCGAAACAAACATTATTGGAGGAGGCAAGGGAAAAAAGAGTTGATGTAGTAATGGTTTCATAGACTACTCCTCCACCAAAATCGATCCTTACATGCTAGAGACATTTCTTATTTGCTTTTATATCCTTTTTTTTCCTTATCATTGTAATTGTTTGCTTTTCCATGTTTATTGGTGTGAAGGTTCATGTTGCAGTTACTTCATCCTCAGCTTTGTGCTTTGTGTGCAAATGATGAAGCGTGAATTTTGTGTTTATTGTAATCACGAGGATATCTCATTGAAATTTTGTAGCTCGAGCTCTGTGAGGATTATGGCAAATAATTTTACCCTCTTTAACCTGCTTATTTTAATTAGTGATCAAGTTATGTCGATGGATAAATAAGGTATTCTTTTATATAATAGCATGTTCAATTGATTATTAAAGAGTGATTTTTAAAAAAATAAAAATTACGACTTCAATTATTTAATTTTATTTTAATTTTTAAGACCGCGCAAAGCGCGGTAAATTCACTAGTTTATATAATAAAAGGATGGCTATAGAGTTAGTAATTCTCTGCATCTTGCCACGTGAGGATTCCTGAACAATCAGTGATTCGAACAAGATTGTTGCACTCGGTTCGCTTCCGCTTTGGAGAACTATCATAAGTCTCTTAAACTAGCAATTACTTGCAATATTACTGTTTTAAGAAGTTCCATTAAAGCTAAGGAAGAGAATTGACAAAAATATCTATAACCTCTATGTATATATCTATCCTCAACAACGACTGTCATATCTTGAGTCCCTGTAATTACAAATTCCATTTAACAAACATTTGTTCCATTATTACAAGCTAAATCAGAAAATTCTGTTTGGTGTCATATTGATCTAGTTAGCAGCCCAGCCTGATTGTCAGGTATCAATACAAATCTGTTTGTTAATATAGAAAAGGTTGCTTTTAAGTGTTTGTTAAATGCTTGGATAGCCTTTTAGAATTAAATAATTTGGATCGTCATACGTTTTAAATTAATTCAAAGTTTATGATCACACTATCTCTATTTGTTTTCTTTATATATATTTTTTAACCTACTATGAAATTTTAATTAATTTTTACATTAATATTTTAACTATAATAAAAATAATATCACATTTTATTTTAAATTCTAACCTTCAATTAGTCTAAAATATTAATACATAAGTTCTTTGATTATTATGTTCCAAATCTATTGAGTTTTCTTATAGTAATTTTTTTATTACATACAATTAAATTTTCTTTCTCTTTAGTTTCAAGATAACAATTTTGATTTAATTTTTATTAGTAAAATTACCTACATAAATTATTTATATTGTATTTTTTAAAATTTTAATTTGTTGTCAATTTTTTTTTATCTAGTAAGACTTCAATTTCGTAGTCCTAACCATAGCTTGAGCGTTCTCATCATAATTTTAAGAAATTTTCAATCTCAAGTTTAAGTAGTATTTCCCTTCCATTTCTAATATTAATTTTTTTAATTATTTTCTTTAATTTTACTGTTACAATATCTAATATATAGTATTATCATGTTTCCATATAAATTTTTATTAAGTTGCCACTTTATTTAATATCGTTATCTATTATTATTCTTTAATGTAATATGGATAGATATGTTGGAATTCTTAAAGTTATTTAAATTTTTCAACAAGTTTTTTAAATATTTAATGTTTTATTTTATTTTATTTTCTAAACTAATTTCTTGTATAAATATTCTCACATTGTCACTAAATAATTTTTTTTTATTTTTAATTTTTTATATGTTAGAGTTGAGTTATGCGTCCTTATTCACAATAAGATTTTTTTTAGCATAATAGATAAAAAAATTCTCATTTCAAATTTAAATAAGTTTTATCTTTTTTTTTTCTTTATGATAAAATATTAAAAAAAATTCTATTTGTTTTTCTTATTTTTTATTATATTATTTAATACTTAATACTATTATATTGTCACTTGGATTTCATTATCTTGTTTGGATTTAATATCTATTTCTACCTCACGCATTTAATATAATACAAATAAAAATAAAAAAATTATGTCAACAATAACTTTGACTCTATTGCTCATATTCTAAAATATTATGTTTCTTATCATATTAGTAAAAGAAAAATTTCATCTCAAATTTAAAAGTCATATCCTTCTCTTTTCTAAATTGAACACTATTTTCAAAAAATCATCTTATACTTTCAAACATAAATTAGTCGCACTGTATTCAGATATGAATTAAAATGTTATTTTCTTATTTGTTTGATTACATTATATTAATAAAATTTCCGCTATCATTTTATTTCTCTACATAATATTGTCAAGAATATAAAAATTATGAAATGAAAAAAAAAACAGAGCATGTTCAATCTTAATTTATTTTCACCATAAATTATATTTGATCAAATCTAATTTGTCTTAATCCTTATTAGATTTCTCTAAATATATTTAGAGTATGTCTTAAAAGTACCTATTGGTATTTTATTTGAATATGCCACTTAGCTTAACCTCATGCTTCACTACTATCCTTTTAATATAATATAGATATAGACAAATAGATATTCTAAAATATGATTTTTCTTTTCATATTAAAAAAAAATCTCATCTCAAATTCAAATAAGTCTTATTCTACTCTATTCTGAATTGGACAACATTTTCAACAAATCATCTTATGCTTCAGATATAAACTTACTAACTGCTTCAAATATTAATCGGAAAAAAACTTTTTCTTATTTATTTGAACACATTATATCTAATTGATGTAATAATATTTCTGCTATCATTTTATTTCTCTTCCTAATGTTTTCAAAAATATAAAAATTATGAATTGGAAGAAAGGATCATATTCAATCTTAATTGATTTTCACCATAAATTAAATTTGATCAAATCTAATTTATCTTAAGTTTTATTAGATTTGTCTAAATCTATTTTGATTATATCTTAAAAGTGCCAAGTAACATTTGCTCAATATGCTAGTTGGTTTAACCTAATGTTTCACTATCTTCCATTTAATATAATATAGATAGATAACGCGATACCTTAGAGAGAAAAACATTTATTTCCTTGTCTAGGATCATCACATTCAGTTCTGGGGAAACATCATAAGTTAATTGAAATCGTTATACCACTCAAGTTCATATATATAATAAAATATATTAATTGTTACTGGTTACAAAGTTTTACATTTTAAAATTCTGAACTTTGTTATGATATATTCTTCTTAAAATTAGTCTCTCAAACATTAATCTAATCAGCATTTATTTCACTATTTTTAATATAATATATAAATCAAATTATCATTTAGTACTATGTATCAAATTAAATATACAGTACTACAGACAAAAATAAGCAAATTTAAATTTTAGGGGACATGATCACATGAAGAAATATAGATACCAATTGGTTTGGGCCAAAACCCCAAACAGACGAAGGACCAACACAGAAAAAGAAGCAAGGTGGATCTGTCATCGGATATGTGTTCAGACTTGGGGATGAAACCACAGTTATTAATATGCTCAGCAAAAAAGCTTTTTTTGTCGTCTTATATTTATTTATTTACAGGAAATCCAACAACCAACTTTTCGCAATTATTAAGGCCGGCACAAACGTGGGGACCACCCCATGTTCTTGCTCTTAAATCTTGATGTATATTTATATTTATTTATGCCCTCTTCTTCTTATTGATTATCTATCTTCTCAGAATAGTCAAAAGGAAAGCCTATAAGAAACCAAACCAGCACTTTTTGAGGCAGCTGTACCAGCCTCTTTCGAGGTGATATGTACGCAAACCTAACGAAGGAAGAGAGGTTGTTTTTGATAGATTCTAGTTTCTAAAAAAAGGTATCCGGTTGCAGCAAATTTTCGCTATGTGCGGGGTCCGGAAAAGGGTTGGACCACAAAGGTCTATTGTACGCAGCCTTGCCCTGCATTTCTGCAAGAAGCTGTTTCCACGGCTTGAACCCGTGAAAAGAACATAATAAACAAACAATAACAATGACAAGGAAATAAGATCACAACGAAAGCAAATGGTATATTGTGTAATAATAAAGATCTAGGAATACAAAGCAATGAGAAAAGTGCGAAAACTATAGGTAATAATAACACATCGTGTAACAAACTACAAGGAACTAGATTTGAGGCAGCTGTTAGTAACAGGTAATTTATTACTCCCGTTGAAAAGAACTTGAAATTAGTGTTAATCCAGTTCGAGTTGAGCAAGTACACGGGTTTGGGTTTTTACAGTTGTGAGGTTTTACTAACGCTATACTTTTGTTCTTGACTGATGTTTACATTATTTTTTCAGTAGTGTCGTAAACATATCAGAAAAGTGCTATGCATAGTATTTATTATTAATTTGACAACACTTCAAGTATTGTTTTGCCGGCCACACCACTGCTTGAAAGGAACAATTTATTTTGTACTATATTTTTATATGCTTTGAATCCTTTCAGTTCGTAAGGGGTATGATCCAAGACCACAGAAAGGGGTCGCTGGGACAAGCGCAGGAAGGGAAATTAGAAAGAGATAGGATAAGCTCCAACCGCTACAAGAAGTTGAATAATTAGTGGCGACATTTAGCAGCAACCTCATAAGTTGCTACAAAATGTATATTATCAGCAGCGACTTTAAAAAGTCGCCACTGTTTGTTTATATTTAGCAGCGACTATTCGTAGGTCGCCTCTAAAGTGGCTGAAATTTTCACTCCCGCTAAAATTAAAATTTTGGCTCCATATTTTTGTGGCGACTTCGCCGCTAAATATGTATTGCAGCAACCGGGTTGCTCCTATTCCCTTTTAAAATAACAAAAGAAAATAATTAGTAAATGAAACACTAAAATCGGTCCAGAGACCGAAGCAGCGAAACTCTTATCTCGAACACATCGAGTCGATGTGAAGAATAGAGAAGCGCCCAAAATCGGTCCTTTATAGCTAGAAATCGCAAATCGAAACCCTAAGTCGGTCCTCTCTAGCTAGAAATCTGTCCAGATAATAGAAATCCCAAATCGAAATCCCTCAAAAATCTCATCCAAATCGAAATCCCTCAAATCAGAATGTGAATTCGATTGGGTGTTTATGATACTTGCCGGAAACTTCATTTTGAAGCTAAATCTTAAGATTAGAAGCTGGATTTGTGAATCGAGTTGTGCGAAGAAGTTTCTGCCGGGTTTGAATTTGTAAATCGAGTTGTGCGAAGAAGAAGACCACTAGGGACTTTCGATTCAAAGCTTCTTCAACTTCAAGTATTCAAGAACATGTACACAGCTGCGGAAGTTGGCAAAGGACAAGATAATATAGAAGTGAAATATTAAAAACTCAGGTATGTTAAAATCCCTAATCTTTTTGTTTTTCTCTGGGGAAAGAAGTTGCTTTGCTTCAATCAAGTATTTTAATTTTTTAAAATTAAAATTAATTTCACCTCTATACATGCCAGTAGGTTTTGATCAAGTTATCTCATTAGTATATTGTTGGACATATTTTCGATAATTCTCAAAAGTGACTATTGAAAGGTGATAATGATATAAATCCTTTGCCCTGTGTGACTGAAAACTTGTGTGTTATGCAGTTCCAACCAGAGCAGTTTTATGTCTACATTTTCTCATAGAAAATGTGAAATATATAATTCAAAATTTCCCATCAGAAACTTGCTCATTGTGTCTGACCCTCTTCATGAAAAATTAGGTATACTAACTGTAGTGCATATCTGTCCACCAATAAATTATCACAGATATAAACCCCAAAGAATTTCGTTGAAGGAGATCTCACCAACCTGTTGTTGCTGTTTTCTTGTTTTCTTCCCTTTTATTAAGTAACTTTCCTGTACCCCATAGCGAAGCTTGGTTCTTCCTTGTCGTGTTAGAGTTGGGTTCAAGTTTTCTATGAAATGGATCGGTCTTTGTTTATTTGCTGTTCTCCTAAGCCGCACAAGATTATTATCATTGAAAACACAATTTTGGTTATGGCAGGTCTCTTCTTGGTATGGGATTAGTTTCACTCTTAGAAATTAGATTGACTGATTCACTCGGTTAAAGAATCCCAGGAGTTTTCTTGTCTTCGTAGTTTGATCTTCGAATAGCTTTTGCCTGTTTTAAAATCTTCGAATAGTTTGTCTTCATAGTTTCATTCAAGAACATTTCCTCTGCAGTATTCCTCTTTGCAGTAAAAAGAAGCAGAAGATCACCAGAAATGCTTCTTCCTCGTAATTTCTCTGCCCGTTTAACTATCTTCTAATCTCGTCCAGCGAAAGAAATTTTGTTATATGATTTCTGAATATTGTTTGCTGAAGTTGTCAATCTTGCATATTACCTGACAGAAACTTAATCAACATATTACTAAGGTCATGTATTTTTGTAGTTTCATAGAGTGGTACATACCATGGTTTGAACTTGTTCTTCATTGCACACAATTCGTATAAGTAATTCTGGAATAGACTGCTTCCTTCTTGTTGAATAATGTATTTTTGTGACTGCTTGTCTGAATACCCCTGGTATATGTTAGTTATTATATATATTTTGATTATTATAATCCTTTCCCCTTTAATTAGTAATTTTTTTTTAATATAGATATGATGGATAAAAGTTGGTTGAATATTAGGAATAGATTCGACCAAAGATACAGAGATGGAGTAGACAACTTTCTTAATTAGGCATTTAGTCAACCAACGGTGAACATTGTGATTCGGTGTCCTTGGCAGAAAACAGTTCTGAAACACGGAGAAGTAATGTGGTTAAAGGTCAAGGTAATAAACTACTTTTAATATTGTAGTGACTTTAAGTTGCAAGGTTTATTTATGTGGTTAGGATATTGAATATAATGTTACATTTATTGTCAGGATAAGTTTGAAGTTTGCAGCAGGTTGCGAGAGCATAGGTTTCAGGCCTTTGTAATTAGCATTATGCAAAGGCTTTTTAGAGCATGGAAAGCTCGACTCAGCATTCTATACTCGAAGTACAGTACTAATAAAGAAAGATTGTCTCATCAACCTGAAGATGTTGAGCTTGAGGACTGGAAATACCTAATACAATATTTTGGAAGTCCGGAATTTAAGGTATTAACTTAATACCTGAAGATTGTCTCTTTGAATGATGATTTATTAATCTGTTTACTTACAGCTTGTAAGTGAGAGGAACAAAAGAAATAGAGAAAAGCAAATAACTAAGCATGCTTGTGGTACAAAGTCTTTTGCAGAAGTAGAGGAATATACGGTAAAAATATATTTAGTCCCCTACTATCACATATGCTTCTTTGTTATTTACATATTTATATATTCGCTTATATATTTTTTCTCCGTAACTATATTGTAGAGAAATCCTATTACTGGAGAATTGGACACACCAGATAAAGTTTGGGAGATCCAACATACACGCAAGGATGATAGAGGCAAACTGGCGTGGTTGGATTCACAATCCCAACAAATTCATGTAATTATCTAAAAACACTTATAAAGTTCTCTGTTTCTGTAAGTTTTATTTAATATGTTTTATTATGTTTTGATTTAAATGATTATGCATAAATGCAGGGTCAACTCCAGGAAGTTGTCGTTCAGCAACAATCTGAGGAGATAGAGCATCCCATGACTAGAGATGAAATTTTATCCTCCGTTGTTAGTGAGAGAACAGGCTATGTTCATGGAAAAGGATACGGAAAGAAACCTCGTAAAAGAGTAACATTCAGCAGGAAAACATAGAGGCCAGCATGTCTTCTGCTATTGATATTGTGCGTCAGGAGATGCAAGCCAAGATGGATAGGAAGTTGCAAGAAGAACATGAACAAATGGCTACTGAGTTGCAAAGAAATAAGGAAATTGAGTTGGAAAGGAAGTTGACAGAGGAGCGTCAACACGCAAATGCAGAAATAGACAAGAGGATCTCTCTAGAAGTGGAGAATAAGATGCACGAATAATTTGCTAGTTTCTTGACCAGAATGCAACAACAACAGGTACTTGCTCCGCTCCTTCTTAACAATTCTTCTTCCTTCTCGACATTTCTTCTTCCTTCCTTCTGTAGTGACTTCATATTTAGGGGTTTAGAAATGTGTTGGTATCTCTGGTTTTAGTAATGTGTTGGTTCTATTTCAACAGAAAGGTTGGTTTTAGTACGTAATGTGTTAGTATCACTGATTTTAGTATGTAAGGTTGGTTTGCCTGGTGGTTAATCTGCTATGCTTATGTTGGCCCTGAACTTGTGACTTTCTGCAATGAGTAACATCAGTGGAGGAATTGTTCCTTCTCACCTATGTTCCTGCTATGCTTATGTTGGCCCTGAACTTATGTTACGCTTTTTTTTCCGAAGTAATGGGACCAGCTCAAGTTTAGAATTTGCTATACTTATGCAATAGAGCAATACTTGGTTAGTTGATTTGTCTTTTAGCTGATTTTTGGTTAATTGTTTAAGTACTTAGTTGCCAGCTGTGTTGGGTCCCTAACAGATAGCTCGGTCATAAAAAAGTTACTGGAGTGAATAAAAGTTTAAAAAGTTACTGGAGTGAATAAAAGTTTGAACTTTGTTAGGTTTGTGGTAGATTTTGGAAGAATTTATGTTATGCATTTTTTCTTCTTGATTTTGGGTAATGGGACTTGGCCTCTTATGCTCTAGAGCTTTCCTTTGGCTGAGCAAGACTTTTGGTTAATTGTTTTACTTCTACTCAGCTGATTTTTTGTTGATTGTTTAAGTAGTTTTAATTGGTTTAGTTGATAGCTGTTTTAATTCTATTTCTTTGTTGAGGAGTTTTGGTTATATGGCAATTAGTCTTGGCTATGGAAGTTTTGCTTCTTTCTAAAAGTTCTTTACAAAAATCAATGGTGAAGAGAAGTACTTTTTTACTTGATGTTGTGTAATGGGACACTTTAAGTTTCGAATTTGAGCTACTTATGCAATAGAGCTTTTTCTCTATCTAATCAAAAGTTTGTTGTTTGTTTTGTTTTTTCTTCTTCTAAGTTGATTTTTCGTTGATTATTCTAGTAGTTGAAATTGGTTTAGTTGCTAGCTGGTATAATTCTACTTTGTTGGGGAATTTTGGGTGTGACAATTTGTCTTGGCATGAAAGTTTGCTTCTTTTTTAACAGTTCCTTATGAAATAGGAGTACTCATCTATAGTACTTTAGATTTTGGAAGATTTTATGTTCTATTTGTTTACTTGATTTTGAGTAATGGGACTAGTTCAATTTTAGATTTTGGTTTATTTTTTCTTTCTTTTTAGTTGATTTTTGGTTTATTCTTTTACGACTTATAATTCAGCTGCTAGCTGTTATAATTTAACTCTTGTGGGTGTGGCTATCAGTCTTTTTTTGAATGTTTTTCTTTAGCGTTCGTTACAGAAATTTTAACTTTGTTAGTTTTCGTGGTAGATTTTGGATGATTTTATGTTATGCTTTTTTCTTGATTTTGAGTAATGGGACCAACTCAATTTTAGAATTCGAGCCTCTTATGCAATAGAGGCTTTTCTCTGGCTGAGAAGACTTTTGGTTAATTGTCCCCCCCTCTATTTAGCTGATTTTTCATTGATTATTTTAGTGCTTGTAATTGTTTTAGCTGCTAACGGCTCTAATTCTATTTCTTTTGGGTATGACAATGAGTCTTGGTATGAAAATTTGCTTCTTTAGCAGTTCCTTACAAAATACAAATACTCATCTATAGTAGTTTAGAACAGCTGTTGTGGAGGGTATGAAGAAGTTTAAGATGAGTGAGTTTGGTTGATGGATGTGAAGATGATAATGATCAGAAAGATACTATAAAATTTTGAATTTTGTTAGGTTTTGTGGTAGATTTTGGAAGATTTATGTTTTCTGCCTTTTTGTTGATTTTGAGTAATGGGACTAGTATTTGAGTTGCTTATGCAATAGAGCCTTTTCTCTGTCTTCGCAAGAGTTTGGATGATTTTTTTAAAGCCGATTTTTTGTTGATTGTTTAAGTAGTTGTAATTGGTTTATTTTCTAGCCGGTCTAATTCTACTTATTTGCAATAGAGCTTCTTTGATGCTTCAATGTATCCATAGTATTACATTTTTCACACAATTAGAGACTTATTCAATTGATATTGGAATGATTTAGCGTAAAATGAATATAAAGTATAGCAGGGAAAGAATGAATTGGATATAACAAATCTCATTATGTTCCTTATATATATTCCTTTTGTATAGCAGGGACAAGACACTTAAACAGTGGTTCAAGCATGGTGTCGAGCAAGGAGCAATTACAAGGCACTTAATATTTTGTCTTTTTTGGGATATGTATATGCGTACAATTACAATGCACAATGAAGTGTCGGGTAGTATATATGTAATTGACTTTTTAGTAATGATAATATTTGTAATATTCGGTTTGAGAAATTCTTTTGGTGTTTGTCAAGCATTATTGGTTTCTTTAATATTGATAGTCAATTGATATGAATATCTCTATATGAAATTTGAGAGAATTAGGTTCCTACTGGTATGGAAATGTATATAATTTTGGTCGTTATAATTGCTGAGAAAATAACTTTTAGTGGTGACATAGTTTTGTCAAAAAATTAGTAATTGTTGCGATAGATAAGTTGCCACAGAAGGTCAATTTCTTTTGCAGCGACTGTAGTCGCTAGAGAAAACATTGTGTCTTTCATGGTTAAACCTTTTGTGGCCACTTTAGGCGCTACTAAATGATATTTATAGTGGCGACATAATCTTGCCACTGAACATAAATATTTTTTCTGGCAATTTTAGTCGCTACTAAAGAATATTTATAGTGACGACATAATCTTGCCACTGAACATAAATATATTTTGTGGCGACAGTAGTCGCTGCTAAAGGTGAATATATAGTAGCGACCCATCTAACATTTGTTCTTATGGAACAATTTTTTGTAGCATTTTTTCCAACCTTTTGTGGCAACTTTGTCGCCACAAAATATGTTCTTTTAGTGGAGATTATAAAATGTCGCCACATATAACCTTCAGTTATGATTTTCCTTGTGGCAATACAAAATTCGCCGCTAATACCTTTTATCAGCGACTACTAGGGCTTTGGTGGCGACTTTAGTCGCCACAGTAAGGGTGATTTCTTGTAGTGAATATTCTCATTTCATTTTGAAGAAGATTCTCTTTTCTTTTTGTATTGAATGCTCGTTGTTGAAGTTGCTATGAGTTTCCTTGTATCAGAAAGTCTAATCGAGATAAGATAAGTATGTGTGTGTGTGTATATATATATATATATATATATATATATATATATATATATCCCTTGGACGCGCCCCATGGCGTCCTGTCAAACCTCCCAACGCCTAGCGCCATGGACGGCTCCATGGTCTTGGCCGCACAAAGTAACAAGCGCGCCTGTGCCTATGTTGCCTCACCAATAGCCCTCGTGAGCACCCCGCACGCAGACAGTGTAGCGCGCACAGATTCTGATGCTAAAGACAAGGTTGCTGCCAACGGGCATGCTTTTGCCTTGTAGGAATCTAAGTCCTTTTCATTGTAAATAAAGAGTAGTTTTATTTCCTGTATTTCCATTATGTCTCTCTAGCTTAGTTAGATCAAGTCATATAACTTTAGTTTAATTTTTTTTAAGTATTATTAGGGGGATCAAGCAAGCAAACAATTCTCTGTACTGGTGTCTCTCCCCTTCGACACTGTGTTGCTTTTCTGTAATAACTTTCATTAATATAATCAAACTTTCTTTCATTCTCAATTTTCTTTTCTGTTCTCTCAATTGCTTTTGACATTGATTTTTTCGTGCGGCACTGACAATCTCATCTAGCGTACAGAAGGGACCCTAGTTGGCGGATAGTAACTGCACGGACATCGGTTGCTTAGCCTTACGTCGTCACTCTTCCAAGGAATCTGAGGAAGGCGCCGCGTAACAATTGGTATCAAAGCCTAGGCTCGACACCGAACGAGGGAACACATTGCCATTATCACTATTTCTGACCATGGTAAATCATGGGGATCACATTGTGGTCCTTGAAGCTATGGCTAACATATTACGACCTATCATGAATACGGTGCCTGATCTAAGAACCATCCTAGTGAAAAGGTTGGGACGACTTGGACCGCAAGATGCGACAGGCCGAACGTGACATTGCGAACATTAGTCACGACTTTGAAGGAGACCACCAAACGATAGCCAGAGAGGCAGCTGAAATTTTTGGTAAGTTCGAGGGCTTCCAATAGGAGCAGACTGAGGATTTAGCCTATAGGGCACAAGAGGCAGATACGGTAACTGCCATGCAGCAAACCATAAACAAATTGACAAGCCAGCTCAAGGTTGTCAATTCTACACTACAAGGCTTACTTCGAGGAAGCGGAAAGCAGATCGGGGGTGCTGTGGACCTCACCCCTGTGCCACAAAAGCTGAAGATTCCTGAGCCAGAACCATACAATGGAGCTCAGAATGCCAAGGAAGTGAAGAACTCCATCTTCGACATCGAACAATACTTCGATGTCGTAGGGGAGTAAGAAGAAGAAAAAGGTAGCAACTGCTGCCATATATCTTCAGGGTGATGCTAAACTGTGGTGGCGAGTGAAATACGAAGCCATCAGGGTTGGTGAAAATACTCTCGAAACATGGAAAAAATGAAGGCAGCCATATGTCTATAGTTTTTCCCCAAAAAGGTTGAGTACAACGCACGGAGAAAGCTACAAGAGCTCAGCTAGACCAAGTAAGTGTGGGATTACGTGCGAGAATTCTCCTCGCTCATGCTGAACATACGAGATATAGGGGACAAATAAAAACTCTTCACGTTCCTAGAAGGATTGAAACCTTATGCCTGTATGGAGCTGCAAAGACAAAGGTTAGACACTTTACCCAAGGCGATCAAAGCAGCGGAATGCCTTGAGGACTATCGGTGGAAGCTCGGAAGGATAAGCCTCAACCGCATGTCTGTGGAGGATACTAAGAGGGGCATCCTAGTAATGGTGGCCCTGGTAGAAGTGGAGGAGATCGGGTTGCAGCCAAATCTAAGACGCCTTCCTCAGGCAGCAATAGTGCTGTGTCTCACAACAATGATCGAGGAGCGAAGCCCCTTTCAGGATGCCGTCATTGCGACGGGCCACAATGAATGCCCATACGCATAGATGATCACCCATCAAACTTTTGATGATGGGACGGATGATGACATAGGTGATGTTGACCATATATAACCAATAGGTGCCTTCAATGCACTTTTTTGTTCTATTTATGAGGCCTTAGCGCAAACCAGTGCTGGTATCCGTAAGAAGAAAGACCCATGCTCAATCACCAAGAAAGGAAAAAAGAAGGCGGATGAGGGGCCTCCTCTTAACCAAGATAAGACCTTGATGTTCGTCGAGATTAAAGCTAATGGAAAGCCCATTCTGGCGATGATAGACACGGGCTCTACTCACAACTACTTGGCCTCAATTCAGGTAGAGAGCCTTGGTCTAGTTATGGGAAAGGGTAGAAGCCGCGTCAAGGCTATCAACGCGCGCCTCAACTAGTTGGTGGAATAGCCAAAAGAGTGCCCGTGAAGCTTGGTCCTTATGAAGGAAAATTTATCTTGCGCATGGTGATCATAGATAACTTCGAGCTGATAGTTAGGTTAGAATTCATGAGGCAAACCAACACCATTCTTGTAACTTATGCCGATATGCTACTGATGATGGGAGCAAACGGGCCAAGTCCTGCATTATCCCATGCACAACCATAAAGATGGCTGCTGAGAACATCTCGTTCCTGCAATTGAAGAAGGGAGTCAAAAAATATGAACCTACGTTCATGGATACCCTCTGTATTGAAGATATAGAACACTCTTTGGTTCCCATTCCTGCACCCGTGAAAGAGATGCTAAAAGAGTTTGAAGACGTCATGCCACAAGATATGCCAAGTTGACTCCCGACTAGACGCATTGTGGACCATGAGATTGAGTTGGTGGGTGCGAAGCCACCTGCCCAGGCGCCTTACAGAATGTAACAACCCGAACTCACCGAGCTTCGGAGATACTTGACAAAAATGCTAGACACGGGGATCATTGTGCCCTCCAAGTCTCCTTATGGGTCCTTTTTTCTATTCCAAAAGAAATAGGATGGCACCCTACAACTCTCTGTGGATTATCGGGCCCTAAAAAAAATTACCATGAAGAAAAAGTACCTTATCCCACTAATGGAAGACTAGTTCGATAGATTGGGTAGTGCTACAGTGTTCATCAAAATAGACCTGAAAATAAGTTACTGGAAAGTCCGAATTGATAATGGAGATGAACACAAGATGACATGTGTGACAAGATATAGGTCATACGACTTCCTGGTCATGTCATTCAGCTTGACTAATTCTCCAGCGACATTTTACACCTTTATAAACCAAGTGTTCTGAGAGTAAATTGAGGAATACATAGTGGACTACTTGGACGACATTGTGGTATATAACAAAATATTGGAGGAATACCTGGAGAAACTGCGAAAGGTCCTAGCCCGATTGCGGGAGCATGAATTATATGTAAAGCTATCCAAGTGATCATTCGCCCAGAAGTAGATTGACTTCCTCAGATATGTCATTGAGAAGGGCGGATAAATATGGACAACTAGAAGATTCAGGCTGTCACAGATTGGCCGCCGCCTAAGGATATCCATGCCTTGAGGGCGTTCCTTGGCCTATACAACTTTTACCGGTGGTTTGTGAAGAATTACTCTCTCATTGAAGTGTCGTTGATAGAACTCCTAAAGAAAGTCATGCCTTGGGATTGGGTTTCCTAGCGAGGGGAGGCCTTCAATGCATTGAAAGCGACCAAGTCTAGTAGCCCCGTCTTGGCCCTTCCTAATTTGGCCAAGCCATTCGAATTACAAACGGATGCTCTGACTTTGTTCTGGGCCGAGTCTTGCTACAAGAGGGGCATCCAGTTGCATACAAGAGCCAGAAGTGGAAGGATGTAGAACGACGCTATGCCGCCTATGAAAAAGAATTATTGGCTGTCATTCATTAATTCTTACGCCTTTGGAGGCACTATCTGCTGGGAACCCCGTTCGTGGTCAAGACAAACAACACAGTTGTTAGCCACTTCATGACCTAGCCAAAGCTAAATGGCCGCTAGGCCATATGGCAGGAACTCCTAGCGAAATTTCACTTCAACTTGGAGTACCAAAGTGGGAAGACTAACCAAGTTGCTGATGCGCTCAGTTCGAGGATTAACTTAGCATCAGTGTGCCTATTCACTACCCTAAGGTGGAGTGAAAGAGACCATATACAAGATCTACTCCCAAAGGATCCTGCTACACAGTATTTGGTCGATTTGGTAGGACTGGGCAAGACTCACCAGTTCTTTATAAAATATGTGTACTTGAAGGTGAAAGGGAACCAACTTTATGTTCCTAAAGGAGGAGATATGCGAAGGATTCTTCTGATGGATTTGTGGGCCGGCCACCCAGGTGAAGAACGCTCCATGACGTTGTGGTGCTGTGCTTATTATTTGCTTCAAATGGCGGATGATGTTGCTCAGTATGTGAAGACTTTCCTAGTATGCCAGAAATACAAGTCAGACCGCTTGACACAAGCGGGAATTTTGGAGCCAATGCCTGTTCCAAAAATACCTTGGGAAAGCATTCCGTTAGATTTCATCATCAAATTGCCCAAGGTCTAAGTATGCTACATTTATATCAGCCCCACAATATATATTAGTAGAAGATACAACTAAACTCTTCTTCTTTCATGTTGTCAAGTATTGAGGTCTGCCCAAAGACATCGTTAGTTATCACGACCCTCGCTTCACTAGCAACTTTTGGACACAACACTTTAAGTGCATCAGGTTCAAATTGAGCCGCAACTCAAGTTTCCATCCATAATCTAATGGCCAGGCGGTAGTGGTGGTCATAAAATCCAAAAATTGAATTCCAAACCGAGCCGAATTAGTTTGGTATTTCGGTTTCGGTTTTTTCGGTATTTCGATTTATTTCGGTACAGAAATTTCGGTATTTCGATAATTCGGTTCGGTATACGGTATTGGGTTTTTGATATTTCAGTATACCGAAATATGGTATTGCATTCTTACCTCCATTGGCTTTTCCACTAAAATCATTTAAAGATTTCAGTGACTTCTCTGCTTTAAGTTGATGATTTTTACCAGTTAGTTCTTCTATCTCATTCGAAAATGAAGCTCCTGTGCTATTGTGGAGCTTCTTGAAGTAAGAATCTAAGGCTCTCAGTTGCTTCTCCTGATTCTTCAATGCATATTTCACTGTCCAAAATATTCTTCTCTGAGAACTATGTGAAAGCCGGGATTCGAAGAGGTGCATTCTTGTCTTCTCTCTATATACATGATTTATTTTAGGCAAAATTGGTCGTGGAATGCATCCCCTGCTATGAACTCTTTCCAATAATACTGTAGTGCACACCATTATATCTTTTTCAGCAATGTACAGGTTCCTTAAGGTAATGCATGGTCATTCTTGCTAGATACCTTAGATATATTTTTGTGAATTGAGAAAATGTCAACCTTTCTTGTACATAAACTTCTGCATCCAAAGAATATTTGTATCAGAACCAAATGCACTTTCATTTTGTATGATATCAACAAATTGTATGAATTACAAAGCTTATAGAAGTACACCTCACAATTTACTAAGCCTCAGTGGCTTCTCTACTTCACAAGTAGCTACTCCATTGGCATAAAAGATGCTTTATCAACATGTCGAATTGTCTTCTGGTGATATTGCATTGGCTGGTTGATTATCTTTGAATAGTTGAATCAGAGATCTCTTCAAACAGAACTTAGATATAGTAAAGATTTGGTTTAAACCGAAATCGTACCGAAACCATACCGAACCAAAATAAGAAATACCGAACCGTACCGAAATATTTTGGTACGGTATTTGGTATACACAATTGATAAACCGAATACTAAAATACCGAACCGAAATTCTTAAATATCGAACTGAAGTACCGAATGCCTACCCCTACCAGGTGTGGTTCAATGGTATGCTGGAGGAATATCTTTGCCATTTTGTTATGGGATCGTCGAAGAATTGGGTGAAGCTTCTAGATGCTGTTCAACTGTGTTTCAATTCACAAAAAGCTCTCGTACAAACAAAAGAGCTTTTAAAATTGTTAACGAATAACAACCGCTACTCCTACACACTATGAATGCCCTAACCGTGCCGAAATCTCCTCAATCTTCTAGCTTTTCGAAGGAATGGAAGTAAAATTTGGAGATAGTGCGGATCTATCTTGTCAAAGCCCAAAAGCGGATGAAAAAGCATACTGATCAAAATTTTCGCTTTGTTAAATACCGAGAAAAGTGATAGTGAAAATCCCAAAGCGATACTTGTTTGCAGGGATCCATGACCCTCGCCTATTGCACAAATATATTGAACCCTTGTCCATTGAGAAGGGCATATGGAAAATTGCATACTAGGTGGTGCCCCTTCTACCATGGGCGTAGAGGCTCCTTTCCCATTTGATTTTGTTGTGTTGCAGAAAGGGGCAGGCGACCTCTCTCATCACTTCCCCGCCTTGGGTGTCATAGCTTTTGTTGATGGCGTTCATGAGGTTAAGGGGAACATTATCTGTTGCCCTCGTCTCGTTTCCTTGGTTACCTGCCATGGAAATTCTTGTATGCACAGAGAGGAGAGATAAAATTTGTGGTTTGTTATATTAACAAATCACGTGAGTTATAGATCTAATGGAAACTAAATGATTGGCTAAGAAAATTCCCATAGACATCACCAAACTATTTGACCCAAAATTTAGATCTAGGTTTAAACAATCAAATTTTCTAATAAAATAGAGTTGATCTTAGCCAATATTAATATCCAAAAGATAGATTAGCCGATTTTGTAGTGGGATGTCACAGATACTATTTGAGTAGCAATAATGGCAACAATAAAACTATGTTCAATGATCCAAGAATAAAGAAGGTAGCATTAAATAGCAGTAAATAATGATGAATGACACTTATGTAAATAAATGCATCTGAGTTACCCGAAAAGAGTGAGATTCTTGATATTCTTTATGACAAAGATAGATGATGATAAGCCTTTAAATATTCATATCCTCCTTGGATCGTGGGAGAAAATATAGATAAAGATCTGAAGAAAAGGTATATTTTGTATGTGTATGATAAAGTAAGAATCTTCAGAGAATGTTAATGTATTGTTCTTTACAATGAGTGTCCAATCCCCTCTACAATTACTGCTCTTTCTATTTATAAGGGAACATGGGTCAAAAATCCTAAATTGTACAACTAGGAGGAATATTCCCTAGAATATTCTCTGGTGCCCTATTTCTAAAACATAGCCGTTACAGCTTTACTGAAGGGAATACTCGTCCTCATCTTTGTCCTCTATTGAGTCAACTCGACCTAGCCTTCGTTCTTTGTTAGGCTACCTCAACCTCGCCTTCATCCTCCGTTGAAACCAAATCGATGACGCGTGGCGGCCTTTGAAGGCTTTCTCAATGTTGACTCGACCCACATATAATTATGATAATTTATAGCCCATAAAATGTGCATTTTGAATTTCTAGTGATGTCTTTTAAGATAATGAGTGCTCATGCAGCTATCATGGACCTTATGAATCGAGCCTTCATGCCTTTCATCGACTCGTTTGTAATAGTGTTTATTAACTATATCCTTGTGTATTCATGAAGTTGGGAGGACCTTATCGATCATCTCCGAGCGGTTTTGCAGTCTCTGTATCAACACAAGTTGTATGCGAAGTTTTCAAAATGTGAGTTTTGACTCGATTCCGTCGCTTTCTTGGGTCATATTGTTTCTAGTGAGGGAATCAAGGTTGATCCTCAAAAGATTGCAGCATTGAAGAATTGGCCTAGACCTAGAACTCCGACAAAGATATGCAGTTTCTTGGGCTTAGCTATGTACTATAGGAGGTTTGTGGAGGGGTTCTCTTCTCTTGCCTCTTCGTTGACTGAGCTAACACAAAAGACAACTAAATTCCAATGGTCAGATGCTTGTGAAAGGAGCTTTCAATAGCTAAAGTCAATGTTGACTATGGCACAGGTGTTGACCTTACCGGAAGGTACATATAGGTTCGTCGTATATTGTGATGCTTCAATAGTTGGACTCGGGTGTGTATTAATACAACATGGCAAGGTGGTTGCATATGCTTCAAGGAAACACAAGAAACATGAGAAGAATTATCCAACACATAATTTTGAGCTTGTGGCGGTGATGTTCGCATTGAAGACTTGGTGTTAATATTTGTATGGGGTCTATGAGGGCATATTCACGGACCATATGAGTTTTCAATACATCTACAAGTAGAAGGAGTTGAATCTAAGGCAAATAAGATGGTTTGAGTTACTTAAGGACTATGACATCACCATTCTCTATCAATCGGGGAAGACTAATGTTGTGGCAGATGCTCTTAGCTGAAATTTGATAGGTAGTTTGGCTCACTTGGAGGCACACTAAAGGCCGATGGCAAAAGAAGTTCATTGGTTGGCTAGTTTAGGAGTTTGGCTCGAGGACTCTAGCAAAGGTAGGGTGATTGTGAAAAATAGAGCCGACTCATCACTGGTAGTGGAAGTTAAGGAGAAATGGTATGATGATTGGTTTTTGGTGCAATTGAAGGAGGGAATTCATAAACAAAGACCTCGACTTTTCCTCTTGGTATGAATAATGGCATGCTAAGGTATCAAGGTAGATTTTGTGTTTCGAATCTAGAAAGTCTCCGAGAGAGAATCATGACCGAGGCTCATAGTTCGAGGTATTCCATACACCTAGGCTCTACGAAAATATACCATGATCTCAGGGAAGTCTACTGGGGGAACGACATGAAAAGGGATATAGCGAACTTTGTGGCTAGATGCCCGAATTGTTAACAAGTGAAGGCCAAGCACCCGACACCCAGTGTCTTGGCACAGAATGAGATTCCAATGTCGAACTGGAAGATGATAAACATGGACTTTATGGCAGGTCTACCTTGCATGACTCGTAAGTTTGACTCTATTTGGGGTATTGTGGATCAACTCACAAAGTTGGCACATTTCTTGCTTGTTAAGGCCATTGGCATAGTAGAGCACTATGCTTAGTTGTAATCAAGGAGATACTTAGATTACATGGCACTCCAGTTTCCATCAACTTAGATAGAGGGGCACAATTTAGCACTAATTTTTGGCATAAATTTAAGTAAGGTTTGGATACTCAGGTAAATCTTAGTACAACTTTCTATCCACAAACTGATAGACAAGTAGAGTGGATGATACAGACACTTAAAGGCATATTGCGTGCTTGTGTTCTTGACTTCAAGGGTAGCTGGGATGATCATTTTCCACTCATTGAATATGCCTACAACAACTATCCTGCCACCACTCAAATGGCACCATTCGAAGCTCTATATGGTAGGAGATGTAGTTATCTCTCATTGGTTGGTTTGAAGTCATATGAGACAAATTGATAGGACTAGACCTTGTATATCAAGCTATGGAGAAGGTCAAGATTATTAAGGAGCGGCTGAAAATCTCTCAGAGTCACCAGAAGTCCTTTCGGATATGCAACACAACGATTTTTAGTTCAAAGGGGATGACTGTGTGTTCTTGAAGGTTTCTCACATGAAAGGCATAATGCAATTTGGGAATAAAATAAAATTGAGTCAAGGTATATCAGACCGTACATAATCTTATAGAAGACTGGTCAAGTGGCTTATATGCTTGAGTTACCCCCAGAGATGTCCTTGGTGCACCCAGTATTTCAATAGTTATATACGAGCCATGGTAGAGGTAGTAGGGGGCATGCCAGTCAAGGGTTGTCCATAATCGTACATATGCTTTAGCGGGTTGACAAGATTTAGAGACCTCACCTGATATGGTTACAAGTATATTGTGCCTTGATTGATCCGTATTCGACATTATCATATGTTACCCCATTGGTTGTTGGGAAGTTCGAAAGGACACCAGAACAATTGGTTAGACCATTTGAAGTGTCTATATCAGTTTGTAAACCTATAATAGTAAAAAGAGTCTATCATAATTGCATAATAATCGTGTGTAATAATGAGATATTGGTTGATATTATCGAGTTAGAAATGATAGATTTTGATGTAATATTGGGCATGGATTGGTTAGATTCATGTTATGCCATGATAAATTGCCGAGCCAAGAGTGTATATTTCAATTTTCCACAAGAAACTGCTTGTGATTCAAAAGGTAATGTCGGGGCACCAAGAGGTAAGTTTATTTCATACTTCATTGCGAAGAAGATGATGTCCAAAGGATACATATGTCATCTTGTAAGAGTAAGAGATATAGATGTAGCACCACAGACACTCTAATATGTTCCAGTGGTAAATGCGTTTGAGGATGTGTTTTCGGAAGAGCTTTCGCACTTACCCAGAGAAAGAGAAATAAAGTTTGGCATTGATGTGGTTCTAAGAACTCAACCAGTATCTATTCCGCTATATAGAATGGCACTGGCGGAATTACCAGAGCTTAAGAAGCAGTTGAGGGATTTACTTGAAAATGGATTCATAAGGCCCAATGTGGCGCCATGGGGAGCATATGTATTGTTTGTACGAAATAAAAATAGGTCATTGAGAATGTGTATTGATTAACGTCAACTGAATAAGGAAACAATCAAGAACAAGTATCCCCTCCCTAGAATTGCTGACTTGTTTGATCAGAAGCAAGGTGCTAGCTGCTTCTCCAAGATCAATCTATGATCGGGGTACCATCAAGTAAGAGTTAAGGACAAAGATATCCCGAAGATAGCTTTCCGGATGAGGTATGGGAAATTTTGAATTCTTAGTAATGTCATTTGGGCTAACAGATGCACGAACGACTTTCATGGATTTGATGAATAGGGTGTTTATACCATTCTGAATGAGTTTGTGATAGTATTCATAGATGACATATTAGTGTACTCTAGTCGAAGGAACATCATGCCAACCATTTATGACAAGTGTTACAGATTCTTCGTGATCGCAAACTATATACAAAGTTTTCTAAATGTGAATTTTGGCTAACATTCGTAGTAGTTCTGGGCCATATTGTGTCTGACGAAGGTATAAAGGTACATGCATAAAAGATAGAAGTGGTGAAAAATTGACCAAGGCCTATGATACCTACCGAAGTTTGTAGTTTTCTAGGCATAGCAGGTTACTATAGAAGATTAGTGGAGGGATTCGCTTCCATATCTGCTCCATTGCCAAAGTTGACTTATAAGGCAACCAAGTTCAGGTGGAGTGAAGCATATGAAAAGATCTTCCAAGAATTAAAGAACAGGTTGACCTCCGCACTAGTTCTAGTGCTTCCAAAAGGTAATGAGGGTTATGTGGTATACTATGATGCTTGGAGAATAGTCTTGGGATGTATAATGATGCGACATGGTAAGGTAATAGCTTATGCCTCAAGACAGTTACGGCCACACGAGAAGAACTACCCGACACATCTTGGATTGGTAGAGATTGCTTTAAAGATATGTTGTTATTACTTATATGGAGTCCATGTTGATATTTACACTAATCACAAGAGCTTGCAATATATCTTTAAGCAAAAGATTTAAATTTAAGGAAACAAAGATGGTTAGAATTACTTAAAGACTATGACATTGATATTTTATATCATCCGAGGAAAGGAAGTGTAATAAGGAATGCTTTTAGCCATAAAATGATAATGAATTCTAAGGAGCAACCCGTGGAAAAGCAAGAAATCATTAAAGAACTATATCTAGCAAGCTTGGGAGTTCGACTCCTCGAGTCTCCGGATTAAGGAGTCAATATACAAAATGCGGCAAAGTCTTCACTTGTGATAGAGGTTATGGAAAAGCAATATAAAGATGATGTCCTATTGCAGCTCAAAGGATATGTATAGACACGCAAGACAAAATCTTTCGAGCTCATAGATGATGGGGTTCATCGGTGCCAAGGTAGGATATGTGTACCTAATGTAGAAGGGTTATATGAAAGGATTATGGCGGAGGCACATAATTCCAGGTATTCTACTGAAAATAGATATATTGGTGGACTTAAAGGAAGAAAGATATTTCGTACTATGTCCCAAAGTGTCCTACTTGACAACAAATTAAAGTAGTACATCAAAAGTCAAGCGGTTACCTGCACTGCATTGAGATTCATGTGTGGAAGTGGGACATGATTAACATTGATTTTGTCGCAGGGTTGACTCGTTCGCTCTAGAATTTTGACTCTATTTGGGTTACTGTGGGTTGACTGACCGAAGTGGTTCACTTCTTGCCGGTTAAGACTTCTTATTCGGTGGTGGATTATGCAAAAATTGTATATCAGGGAGATAGTACAGTTGCATGGAGTCACTATATCCATCATAACTGATTGGGGAGCCTGTTTATTGCTCATTTTTGGAGATATTTTCAAAGAAGTTTAGGGACACAAGTAAGTTTCAGTACAATATTTCACCCTCAAACGGATGGTCAAGCTGAGCGTACTATACAAACACTTGAAGATATGCTACGAGCATCTGTATTAGACTTCAAAGGTAGTTGGGATGAGGATTTATCACTTATTGAGTTTTCTTACAATAATAGTTATCTTTCGAATATTAAAATGGCACCTTATGAAGCCTTATATGGAAGGAAGTTTAGACCACCAATTGGATGGTTTGAAGCAGGAGAGAGTGCCTTGATTGGGCTGGAACTTGTGTACCAAGCCATAGAGAACATGAAGTTGACACAAAAAAGATTAGCTATTGCTCAAAGTCGACACAAGTCTTATGCAGATATTAGAAGGAGAGGGCTTGAATTTGCTATCGGATATTTCTTAAAAGTGTCACCAATGAAAAAAGTTATCAGATTTGATAAGAAAGGGGAACTTAGTCCAAGATACATAGGCCGTATAAAATAATCCGTAGAGTTGGCCAAGTGTCTTATGAGTTGGAATTGCATCCGGAGTTAGCAACAGTCCAACCGATATTTCATGTATCAGTGCTTCAGAAGTGCATAAGTGATCCCTCTAGCATAGCTCCTATAGAAGATATTTAAGTCAGGGAAGATATTACATACGAAGAAGAGCCAATTGCTATCTTAGATCGACAAGTGAAGAAGTTAAAGAACAAAAAAGTGGCTATTGTAAACGTATTGTGGAGAAATCCTCAAGTGGAGGAGATTACATGGGAAGCAGCGGAGGCAATGAAGTCAAAGTATTCCTATATGTTTCGGCTCCAAAAACTAGAGCAAATGGAAGAAGGAGACAATGACAAAGTAGGTATAAGCTACCATATTATTGTGATGCTAACAACACATGTTAACTTAGGCTTGAACTTGTTGGGTTGGTTAGCTATGCTAACGCTCAACGACGAATGTTTTTAGAGGGGGGGGGGGGTTTGAGAATTTAACACTCCGTACTTCATACATCTTTGTCATCATAAGTTACCTAACGTAAGCATGGAAAGGGTGAAATCCCTTAACATTTGTTAAGGTGAATAAGTGTAATACCCCGTATTTTCCAATACGTGTATTACTAAGTCGACGTCGAGGAACCTACTTGAACTTGGGAAAATAAGGTTATAATCGGGCCTAAAGTTTAGATAACCAAGTATGCATAAAGGTTAAAGTGAAAGAGGAAATCAGATTTGAAAAGGGACTACGATACACCATATCTTCTAGTAGACGTATTTCTAACTAAAGGTCCAAGAGTATATCTGAACGTGAAGGGACAAAGGGTTAATAAAACCTACAAGTCTTAGCACCTATATACCTTCAACAACTAAGCAAATAAGGTCTGAAACATACTTGGAAATTAAAGCAAGTGCAAGGGTCTGCTTGTCATTCTACTAAGCAAGTAGGTGACACACCTCCTCGCTAAAATACAAGGAAGCAATTTAACCACTTTTTAATAACCAAAGTTGTAAAAGAGAAGGCCCTTTAAAGGGGATGAAACTCATTCATTTTACACACATAAACTCCAGAAAACCATCTCCACAAAGAAACCATAGCAGCCTTCCTCCCAAGCTGGCTGTTCTTCACTCCTAAGGTAGCCCCAAGTTGAAACTTCTTCTCCTTTCAAATTCAAGTTGGAGGAACTCTCTTAGCCCCAGAGAATCAACAAGATATATGTTATCTTCAAGTTATTGTCATACCCCAACCCTGGGGAGCGCGATAAGTGCTCAACTGAGATATCCCAATCAAGCAAGCCTACTTGATGCCTTCAATCCAACCTTACACAAGAATTATTTGGGAATCACTAACAACAGTTAGATGTGAGAGGATAAAGTGTACAACAACATCTTTCATTACTTAAAGAGGGCCTCATTGACAATTTCCAAAAGGTTACATGTTCATATTAAAAAGTGAAACATCCGACAACTACAACATTTATAGTCTATCTCCCAAATCAAAACACAACCCACACTATGTTTGTGGAGCCTCTAAATGAAATAGAAGAATAGTATAAAAGTACCGGTGACAAGTTCCCGGCTATACCTCAAACTACAATGTACAAGGATCAAAAGACACATGGTCCCAAGAGGAAGTGGGGCTCACCAAGTAGGCTGAGAAGAGGTGTACTACTAGTAAAGGCATGGACTATAAAACATTTAAAGGCACTTATAAAACATCCGGAAAAATCATAGCTTCAGCACATGAATATATAAGGGTTTAGAACACATTGGGAACATTTACTAATAAGAGCACAATAATTTGCAATTAGAACAAGAATCAACTCGTAAGTCCTCGGATCAACTAGCCATAGAAGCAGATTGTAATGATAGAGATAGGAACTCAATCAAACCATAATCAATGTTTATGAGGATTTCGAGAAATCCAATTCTACAAAAAAAGTGTAGCCAACATACCTTGATTGAGCTTTCCTTTAGATTACTACAAAATTTTAAGACTCCTAGCGATTTCAATCTATAGGAAGATGACAAAAATTTAATCATAATTAGAAGGATTCTCATGATATATGTCTCTTGGGAATTTTGTCAAATACCTACTATGCAAGATCAATTACAAGGCTCTATAACGGTAATTCCTTCTTTCCTCAACAAATCTCAACAAGAATCTACCTGTAATAGTTCAACAACCCTACATACCACCTCCCATTGGAACATGCATGACCTAACTCCTACTCCATAGCTTACTTAAACCCATAACAACTTGCATGAAAGCTTAGGACAAGGACTTACCTAATAGTTGATGGCCTAGTGAGTGGCTTCCTTGATTCATCAAGATTGAGCAAGAATGGATGAGTATGATGGTTGGAGCTTCTTCTTCTCTCTATAAAACACTCCCACCTCTCTAAAAAACTGATTTTTGCCATAAAAAATGACCCCAATAGATTTTAATCAAAAAGTAGAGTCGGGTTATAAAATACACAAAATAGACCATCCGAACTCAATGTACGATCGTAGAATGCACCGCAAAAAAGGTCTGCAGTCCCCGAAAGGGACCGCGAAGTAATCCTCTAAAATAGGGCTGGCCTGGCCCAATACATGGCAGATCTGCACTCTGCAGATCAGTTATGCGGCTGCATAATGCACCACAAAATCTTCCTCCGAAATTCTTATGTTGATTCTGCAACGGATGTGCGGCCCGCAAAACGGTAATGCAGTTGTATATTGGACCATAGAATGACCTTCAAAATTAAGTTTTAGCTAGTTCTCTCTACGATGGATCTACGCCAGTAGAATAGTTTTGCGGTAGCATAAGGGACGGCAAAAATGCCATGTTCTACAAAATTTTCCACCATCTCCACGATGCATAGTACAACCTAAAAAGTCTGTACCGCTTCTACAACCTTCCAACACATTCGCCTACTTCGGCACCATAAAATCCTAAATTCCTTGGAAATTTTTTATGGAGCCTTACATCCTCACCCACTTAGGATCCTTCATCCTGGAATAACGAATAGAGTCTGTCTGAACACCTAATAAGGCTTAGCTCTCCCCTTACACCTCAAGATCACCAAATTCGGACAACTTCCCAAATTTGCGAAGATTTTGGTAGAGTCTCCCCTATATTTGGACCTATCTACCTGTCAAAGAGCCTCAGAAACCAGTCCTAACAGCATATTCACAAAACCACGACGTATCATAGCATGAAAACAATACTTACCATAAAATCATAGGCATTATATACCAAAAGGGGCTATTAGTACAAACTGTACAAGTTGAACATAATTCATAGAAAATAAGCTCTAAATATTCTTTTAAAACACAACAATATGGTTACACAAACAAGTGAGAGTATTTTTTCATCATCTCTTCTTTGGCTTCCCAGGTGGCCTCTTCAATTTGTTGGTTTTGCCATAGTACTTTCACGGAGGAAATCTCTTTATTCCTCCACTTTTGGACTTGTCTATAAAGGATAGCAATCGAAATATCCTCATAGGTCAATTATTCATTAACTTCAATAGTCTCTACCGGAATGATGAGCGACGACTCTCCAACTACCTTCTTCAATATGAACACATGAAACACCGAGTGCAACTAAGGACATCTCTTGTGGTAGCTCCAACTTATAGGGCACCTGGACAACCATCTGCAAGATTTTGTAAGATCCGATATACCTTGGACTCAATTTTCCTTTAGTCCCAAATTGCATTATACCCCTTATAGGGGAAACCTTCAAGAATACCCAATCATTCTCTTTGAACTCCAAATCTTTGCGACACGCATTCGAATAGGACTTTTGGTGACTTTGAACAATTTTTAACCATTCCTAAGTGATCTTAACCTTCTCCATAGCCTGATGTACAAGGTTTGTCCCTATCAATTCTACTTCCCCAACTTCGAACCAACCAATGGTAAATCTACATCTTCTACCATATAAAGGTACGAATGATGCCATTTGAATACTGGTATGATAGTTGTTGTTATAAGCAAATCCTATCAATGGAAAATGATCATCCTAGCTACCCTTGAGTTTAAGAACACAAGCGAGCAGCATATCCTTAAGTGTTTGAATAGTCCGCTCTTCATGCCCGTTGGTCTGTGGATGAAAAGCTATACTAAGATTTACTTGAGTACCCAAACCTTGCTGAAATTTCTGCCAAAAGTTAGCGGTAAACTATATCCCTCGATTCTGAGATGATAGAAACTAGAGTGCCATACAACCTAACGATCTCCTTGATGTATAACTGAGCATAGTGTTATGTTGTGTCGGTCATCTTAATAGTTAAGAAGTGTGATGATTTCTCAAGTCGATCCAAAATCACCCAAATCGAGTCAAACTTTCGAGACATGCGAGGTAGACCGACCACAAAGTCCATATTGATCATCTCCCACTTCCATGTTGGAATTTCTATATCCTACGCCAACCCACCGGGCCTTTAGTGCTTGGCTTTCACTTGCTGACAGCTTGGACATCTTGCCACAAAGTCTGCTCATCCCAATTCATGTCATTCCACCAGTAGACCTTCTTGAGGTCAAGATACATTTTCATAGAGTTGTGTGTATGGAATACCTAGAACTCTGAGCCTTGGTCATGATTCTCTCCTAGAGACCATCTATATTGTGAATGCACAACCGCCCTTGGTACCTTAACGTGCCATCATTCGTGCCAAGAGAAAAAGTCATGGTTTCACGTTTATGAATTACCTCCTTCGACTGCAGTAATAGTGGATCGTCATATTATTTCTCAATGACATCTACTACGAGTAATGATTCAGCCCTATTTTGCACAATCACCCCACTTTCGCTAGAGTCCGTAAGCAGCGCGCCCAAACTAGCCATCCAGTGAATTTCCTTGGCTAACGACCTTTGATATACCCCCTAGTGAGCCAAACTACCCATGGATTTCCAGCTAAGAGCATCCACCATAACATTATCCTTCCTCGAATGATATAGAATATCGATGTTATAGTCCTTTAGTAACTCGATACATCTCCTTTGCCTTAGATTTAAATCCCTCCGCTTGAGGATATATTGAAGACTCTTATGGTCTATGAATCCACATGGACCCCATACAAATAATGACGCCAATTCTTCAATGCTAACACCATCGCCGCGAGCTCTAAGTCATGTGTTGGATAATTTTTCTCATGGTCCTTGAGTTGCCTGGAAGCATATGCAGTCACTTTGTCGGGTTGCATTAATACACACATATGTCCAACCCTTGAAGCATCACAATACACAACAAACCCATCTGTTCCCTCTGCTAAGGTCAACACAGGTGTCGTAGTTAACCTTGACTTCAACTCTTGAAAATTCT
Source organism: Nicotiana sylvestris (assembly GCF_000393655.2). Lineage (NCBI taxonomy): Eukaryota > Viridiplantae > Streptophyta > Magnoliopsida > Solanales > Solanaceae > Nicotiana > Nicotiana sylvestris. Next base: position 74,798,058 of record NC_091061.1, on the reverse strand, counting down.
TTTCACAAGCAGGAGACTATTGGAATTTCGTTGCCTTCAGTGTCAATTTAGTCAATAGAGAGGCAAGAGAAGAGAACCCCTCAACAAATCTCATGTAATACATGACTAAGCCCAAGAAACTACAGATTTCTATTGGAGTTGTAGATCTAGGCTAATTCTTCATAGTTGCGATCATCTAAGGATCTACCTTGATTCCCTCAATATAGACAACATGACCCAAGAAGGTGACTAACTCGAGTTTGCTGACATAGAGTTTGCAGAACTGACTTGAGATAACCGGCATGGTCCTCTCAACTTCATGAATACACCAGGATATTATCAATGAATACTATCACAAAAGAGTCGAGGACAAGCTTGAAGACTTGATTCACAAGATCTATAAAAGTCGCAGGGGCATTTGTTAGCCCAAAAGATATCACTAGAAACTCAAAGTTCCCATACCGAGTGATGAAAGTTATTTTCGGAATATCCTGCTCCTTGATATTTGATTGGTGATATTTGATCTTAAGTCAATCTTGGATAAGTACTTAACGCCTTGTAACTGATCAAACACGTCATCTATCCTTGGCAGTGGGTACTTATTCTTGATTGTGACCTTGTTACGCTGCCGATAGTCAATACACATCCTCAATGACTCATCTTTTTTCCTTACAAAGGGAACTGGTGCACCCTAAGGAGACATATTTGGCCGGATGAAACCCTTTTCTAACAAATCTTTTAGCTACTACTTCAGTTCCTTCAATTTTACTGGAGCCATTATGTATGGTGGAATTGATATAGGCTGCATGTTTGGCAACACATCGATCCCAAAATCAATCTCCCTATCTGGTGGAATTCCAAGAAGCTCATCTGAAAGACCTCTGGAAATTCATTCACAATTGGCATAAGCTCAAGCACCGGTGCCTCAGCCTCAGTGTTTGTGACTCGAACTAAGTGGTAGATACACCCCTTGTTGATCATCTTCACGGTCTTAAGGCAAGAAATAAACCTGCACTTTGGCAAAATATCATCCCCCTTCCACTCAATGACTGGCCCATGTGGAAACTCAAATCTTACGGTTCTAGTCATGCAATCAAGCTTGGTGAAACATAAGTGAAGCCAGTCCATCCCTATTATCATGTCAAAATCCACCATCACCAATTCAATGAGATTGGCTCAGGTGTATCGACCATAAACCGTGACAATACAAACCACGTGACAATAATAGACTAACCAATTGGAGTTTATACATAGTACGACTCATGAAGCTATTTCAGTTCTATCCCAAATTCCATAGAAACATAAGGAGTGACATATGACAAGGTGGAACCAGGGTCTATAAGAGCATATGTATCATGAGATTGGACAATCAATATACTTGTGACAATATCTAGAGAAGCCTCTGAACTTTGGCGATCCCTCATAACATAGAACCTGCTGAGTCCTCCAAAACTCTATGCACCACCCCTAGCTTGACCACGTCTTGTGTTTGCTGGGGTACCTCGATCCAGAGGAGGTGTTGTAGAAGTAGTGGCTACTGAACTGGCTAGCTGCACCATACCCCTACCAATGGTCTGATGGGACGAAGGGAAATTCCTTTGAATATGACCCCTAAGACCACACTAGTAGCATACATGGTGGTCCATGTAGCAGACACTTGAGTGCATCTTTCCACACCTAGGGCATGTGGGCCACTATGTGGAAGGAATCTCCTACCTTACTAACCCTACTGATAAGATCCCCTATTGCCCTGACACAGCCTGAAATGACTCCACGGGTGCTAAGCTGGCCTTGATGGCGATGCACAAATAGAAGACTGAGAAAAGGACTGTGTCCGTCTAGATTACCCTCCCTTGAATACTACCCTTCCACCACTACCCCCACTGGAAAAACCACCAAAGTTTCTTGTGGACAAGGACTTTTTTCTACCCTGTCACTCCATTTTATTCTTCAATTTTCGGGCCTCGGTGGCTTGAAAAATGCCACCATCTTTCCATAGTCAATGTCAGAAGTCAAGGTGATTGTAGCAGCCTTGTTGATAACCAAAGGGATAAGGCCTTGCACTAACCAGCGCACCCTAGACTCCATAGTGGGCATCATGCAAATAACATATTTGGACAAATGCGCGAATCTCATAGGGTAATCCCACACACTCATACTATCTTGCTTCATGTTCTCAAACTCGGCGGCATAGATTGTCCTAGTCCTAGAAGGCAAGAAATGATCAATGAAAGCATCCTCAAACTCTCTCTACTTTACCGGAGGGCTACCCTTCTCACAGGACTCCTCCCGTAGCTCAAACCATGAATACGCCACCTCCTTAAGGCGATAACAGGCTAACTCCACTACTTATATCTCTGTGGCACGCATAACGCGTAGAGTCTTGTGCATCTCATCGATAAAGTCCTGGGGATCCTCCTCGGGATTAGTACTTGTGAACACCGAAGGATCCAATTGAAGAAATCTATATACCTCGGAACTATCAGAATCCCCTTGCTAGTTAGAGGAAGTAGGTGTAGCATTCAATCTCTTGGCCTGGGAAGCCAAAATATTTGAGTCAACATTTGTATGGCTTCCCTAAGGTCCCCATAAGAAATACTAGGCCAAAGGTTGAGGCTGGAGGTGGAACTAGAATATCACTTAGAGGAGGAATTGGCGCATTCTCCACAAGAGTAGGAACCGGTGCATTCTCAGCTAGAGTTATAGAATAAGGAGGCATTATGGTCTGAGGAGTGTCTTTGCCCCTCGGGCGCCCACTTGTAACATCAGGCAAAGAATCAGTTGCTGCTTCTAGGTGGAGTTGGACCGTTGGCCACTCATTTCTTTCTTCTTAGGTGACATGTACTAAAAATTAGAACAATACACGAGTTAAAGGAAGAAAAGTCTTCTAATCAACTTTATCGCACGATCTAGAATATCAAATAAGGGTGACATTCCAAAATGCCCAAATAGACTCCAAATTATAGATGTGATCGACTACACACCGATAATAAGGACTCTACTAGACACGGGTCTAAGACATCCTAGGACACTTTTAAAACCTTTAACTTTAATACCAAGCTTGTCATGCCCCAAACCTGGGTAGTGCGACCGATGCTCAACCATGATATCCCAGTCAAGAAAGCCTACATGATGCCTTCTATCCAACCTTACACAAGAATTATTTGGGAATAAATAACAAGAGTTAGATGTGAGAGGAAAAAGTGTACAACATCATCTTTCATTACATAAAGGGGGCCTCATTGATAATTTCCAAAAGATTAATTCATATTAAAAAGTGGAACATCCGACAACTACATCATTTATAGTCTATTTCCAAAATCAAAACACAAATCACACTATGTCTACGGAGCCTCTAAATGAAACAAAAGAATAGTATGAAAGTGTTGGTGACAAGACCTCAGCTATTCCTCAAAATACAATGTACAAGGATCAAAAGACACAAGGCCCCGAGAGGAAGTAGGGCTCACCAAGTCATCGGAGAAGAAGGTGTACTGCTAGCAATGATCGATGCCGCCTGTTGTAGAACCGCCTGCATCCATCAAAGATGTAGCGTCCTTGAAAAAATAAATGTTAGTATATATGTAATAGTAGTAGTATGTAAAGCTAAAAACCCTCTCATTGAATAGAATGACAACATGAGGAGAGAAACATGGAAACAATGAGCATAGTAATCATATTTAAATGTCAAGTTAAAACAAAGTAAAACTTCAAATAAATATTTTCAATTTTGGTTAGGAGATCCTTAGTATTGATACACCACCATGCACATGGCATGAAGTCCGATCACTGCCCGACCGGCTAAGCCATATCACCCAAAAGTATGAGGGCTGACATAGAAATACAACACCACCTGATCTCTGCACGTTCAGTTAAGCTGTCTCACCACAATGTCGTATAGGTCAACATGGTCCTTGCTAGCTATCAATGCATCCCAATCAAGGGGAATAATCTCACTATGATATAAGAGGAACTTGTCATTCAAACAATCCCTATACTGGCACGTGTAATTTCACGTTTGGGCATTTATAACCCAGCCTTCCTCGATGACCTGAGGATACTCCCAAAAACTTTTATCATATAAAAGAATTACATTTGTTTCATAGGTTTTCATACTTTCTTTCATTTCATTGGCACTCTTGGCCACACATGTAAGTCATCATTCTTCGCACGATGGCCTCTTTTCATACTTCATGCTTTTCATGCTTTCATTTGACATAGACTATAAAATATTTAAATAAGAGCATACTAATTTGCAATAATAATTTTCAATCGGAACAACAATCAACTCATAAGTCCTTGGATAAGCTAACCATAGAAGCAGACAATAATGATAGAGAATGGAACTTGATCAAACCATAATCGAAGATTACAAGAATTTTGAGGAACCCGATTCCATGGAAAGAGTTTAGCCAACATACCTCGTGTGAACTTTTCTTTGGATTACTACAATGTTTGAAGACTCAAAGCAAATTCAGTCTATAGGAAGATGATAAAAATTGAATCATAATTAGAATGATTTTCATAATATATGCCTCTTGAAAATTTCGTCAAATACATACTATGCAAGATCAATTACACGGCTCTATAATGGTAATCCTTTCTTCCCTCAACCAATCTGAACTACCTCGTGTGAGCTTTTCTTAGGATTACTACAATATTTCAAGACTCCTAGCGAATTCAGTCTATAGGAAGATGATAAAAATTGAATCATAATTAGAAGGATTGTCCTGATATATGCCTCTTGAAAATTTCGTCAAATACCTACTATGTAAGATCGATTACGCGGCTCTACAATGGTAATCCCTTCTTCCCTCAACCAATCTCAACAAGAATCTACTCGTAATAGTGCAACAACCCTACATACCACCTCTTATTGGCACATGCATGGCCTAACTCCTACTCTACAACTTACTTAGACCGATAAGAACTTGCCTGAATGCTTAGGACTAGGACTTACCTGGATAGTTGATGGCCTAGTGAGTGGCTTCCTTGATTCTTCAAGATTAATCAAGAATGGATAGGTAGTATGGTTGGAGGTTCTTCTTCTCTCTCTAAAACACTCCCCATATTTCTAGAACAACTGATTTTTGCCATAAAAATTACCTCAATGCATTTTAATAAAAATAAGGTTGGGTTATAAAATACATAAAATAGACCCTCCAAACCCAATGTGCGATTGCAGAAGGAACCGTAAAATAGGTCGGTTGTCCGTGAAGTCATCCTCCAAAACTAGGCTGGCCTGCCCCAATCTACGGCAGATTTGCAGTCCGCAGATTAGTTATGCGGCCGCATAATGCACTGCAAAATCTCCCTCTAGAATTCTCATCTTGATTCTGCGATGGATGTGTTGCGCACGAAGCGGTGATGCTGTCGCATATTGGACCACGATGACCTACAAAATTAAGTTTCACTTGGTTCACTATGCGACGGATATACGGCCAGTGGAACAGTTATGCGGTTGCATAATGGATCGCAAAAATATCATGTTTTGCAAAAAATTCCATTAACTCCACAATGCGTTGCACAATCCAAAAAGTTTGTACTGTATGTACAACCTTCATACACATTCACCTACTTTTGCACCATAAAATCTTAAATTCATTGGCAAAAGTTCATGGGCCCTTACAGTTATATTGCTGTAATTCCAGCTCATTTTAATTTAATTTAACTTGGGGCAGCCACACTTGTTATAGTTAAGAATTCATGGGCTATGCCTTCGAGGCTAATTCCATACCGTTCATGAGACATATGTACATGCTTATAGATATGGTATAGAGTGACTAAGGTACATGTAAAGGTGGCATCTTTTTATAAGTATATTAGTGCTTCTATAAATTCTTTCATCTCCCACATGTTACTTTGTGACTTACCTACTCAATACATTCTTCCATACTGACGTCCCCACTGGGAATGCTACATTTCATGTTGCAGGCACAGATACTCAAGCTAGTAGACCTCTACTAGAGTAGGGCACAAGGCGTACCGAGTCATGTATGTACATTTTGGTATTAAATAAGGATTAAGGGTAAGGTGGGTGATGACGTCCAAATCCACTCCTCACAGATTAAGCGGGCATGGTCGCATGCAATATAATATACTTAATTATGAATTGGGTTCGAATCCCACACCAAAATAATATGTAGGCGATTGGGCAAGTAAGAGAATTATTGCTTATTATGCTCAGACAAACACTAATAATGGTTTTGAGAAAATATTATAACTAATGCGAAAATTTAAACTAACCTATAAAACAAGTAAAATGATCAACGACTACAAGCATAGATACAAGGGGAATTACACTCAAGTAACAATCTAATGTATTTCACCATTTTATAAATATGAGCGAGTTTGTATTAATTAGCCTCAGATAATAATTCTATATTAGCTTCTTCTAAACACCAAAAAGACTTCCTAATTGAATTATCCCTATATCAATTAAGAGAATAAAGTACACCCGAATTTGGCTAAAAGTAGTTAAATCCTATCCCTAGGTAGAATCTATAAAATGAGGGTCAACGCCTCAAGTTCTTGTTAATTAAGCTTTCCAAACCCTGAGTTTGCCTTTTCCAAATTTAAACCAAAGTAAATGGGTGAGTTCTAGGTTTAGCTAATCCCTTAAGAAACATTAAAGAACAAGAATGTACGCGGCAAAATCAGAGGACTTGATTTCTCGCTCTCAAGTCACTTCACAAGAATGCCTCGACACCCCGAGGACAGGAAGCCACGACCGAGTTCCCGATTTCGGGGCTCATCGAGGCCCGACTCAGAGAATACGGAGATCGAAGCCAGGACAGAAGGGGAAGTTCCCAAGGCACACGGTTAAGTATGACAGGGCCGGCCTATCTAGAGTCCATGCTGAGGCATCACGTCAAGCCATCCCATCTCCATACTTTGTAATTAATGCCCATGTATTTGTAGCCGAGTTCCCCTCTTATATAAAAGGGGCTCACGCTACCTTGTGAAGGGATGATATTGCTCCATTTTCTCCACAAGTGCAATAATATCTCTCTCTCTCTCTCTCTCTCTCTCTCTCTCTTTTCTTTCAAACTTACTTGTTCTCACTGGCCCGAGGCCACCTTATATCCCTCGTTCTCTTACTTGTTCTTCGTTATATAGATTGGTATTGTCTGTAAAGAGCCTTGTTTAATTATATCTCCAACTGTTATTTCGTTCCCGACTATCCCCGATAGCCCAAACTCGACCCCAACATCGACCCCAAGGTCCCCCTCGACCAAACCTGCACCCGGGCAGCAGGCCCTTCAGTTCGATTACTATCTCGCTCTATCTTGCATTTCATCATTAAACTCCATATTATTAGCATCAACTGCTCTAACAACTAGCTCAGGAATAGATCATATATTATTAGAATCCCATTTACAAATTTAATTGTTGTTACCATTTTCACGGTAAATAGTTTGGTGCCCACCGTGGGGCTAAAAATAATAGTGATTATTTTATTGCTGGTTTCATTGCACAAATACACATTATCTTTCACACTTTTTCTTGTCCAAATATCTCTTGATTTCAGGTCAAAATGTTTGGCTCGGTATACAGAGTCGAGAATGACTACCCCGAAAATCACAGCGGAAACAGTGAGGCTGTTCCGGTGGTTGGCACAATGCCGCGGAACCCCTATAACACATCTGGGATAATTCCAGCAGATGCAGGTTCGCGAGGCGCGCAGCAGGTCGATGATGCCTCGCACACTGATGGGAGCATTCAGCATATCGACCAACAGGAAGCCCAACAAACCCCGGCTCGGAAAACACAAGAAGTTAATATTCATGAAATTTTTGAAATATTGCAGGCACAGCAGTTGGCTATCGCCCAGTTGCAGATCCATCTGGGGATTCCCAGCAGAAAAGCGCTGGAAACGTCTCCTTGCGCCGAACAAGTACCCAAAAGATCAAGCAACAACATATCGATAATAGACCCTGCCACAATGAACACGGTGGGGGATCTCTCCAAGAGAATTGAGTCAGGTTCGTGGAGGTTCATGCAACAGTTATCTCCCGGGGAAGCGGTCCCGGAACCCGCTTCACGAAAATCTGGAACGCCGGAACTCCCTAGATGCGACAGGACCTCGGATCCCAACGAGCGCACCACCGCTTACACATGCGCGAAAAAAGGCAGCGACCTTCAAGATGATGAGTTTGAGCCCGTCTCGTTGAATAAGTTTGGTGAAACACTCTCGAAAGAAACCATGATGTGGTGCCGCAGCCTAGCGCCTGACCTCACAAACTCGCTTACCATATTAGTAGATCCCTCTGCAGGAGCACACACCGATGCCATCGAAGCAGTAACGGAAGATCCCAACACATCTAAGGCCAAACAAAGAGAGAGGGAAACACCACAGGAAGTTGCGCCTCCTTCCCTGATAGGACGAATGAGATCGCTCCCAGTTTCTGATGACTGGGCAACCCAGGCCTTCGCCTGAAGTTTAAACAAAACATTCCCGACGGCTCCAGGTCATTTCAGACGAAGATTAATCATATACCCAGCTGAGACCTGGTCGGATGCCCATACCCAACACCGGCCACGAATCAGGGCCATGGACAACCGTTCGGGAGCCTCTACGGGCCCGGTATACTTGTGTAAGCTCCCAACAAAGAAACTAATGCCAAACAGATAGAGGTATTATCTATGCGCTACGAATTGGAGTAATGCCACATGATGCAACCTACCTCGCAATGGTAGGAAAATATTTCGAGGGCAACATCCTCAAGGAACCTTCAGTGGAACCAGATCTGACGAGGCACAGCCGGAGAGGAATCCTGCCTAGCAGAGTACGGTTTCAACATGGCTATACCAAATATTATGATCACCATAAGCAAAACCAGGGACGTTGAGCGACTCAGGCCTATTAGACCAAGACCTTTTCGAAGGAACCACAACCCGGCACGGGAACCGCAGGGCGCGCGCGACCACGGGGTCAAATATGGCCACCGGCTTAGAAGGATGACAGCCGTGCTACTCAATAAAAATCACCGCCGAGTACCATCGAGCGATCAGGCTCGAGTCCATCCCCAAGGGAGGAAGGCAACCGGGAAGGATGAAGCGAACAAGCCACGACGTATTACCACAACATTGAATGAGCGACGACACCCTCCGAGGACTCATAAAATGGAAAGTGAAAATGTTCGCCGTCAGGGAAAAACAGGTCTAGGGAAATATTCCGGAGGAAACATTTACATCCAGGGAAAAGGGCGCTGAGACTCCGCCTTGGCGTCACACTGACGCATTGGTAACCCTTCCCCTCATTTGATTTATCTTAAATAAAACATGTGTTCATGAATTCAGGTGGTACGGTCACGTACAACAACGATGTGGAACAAAGTCAGTGGGGCGGTCTGGACTAACGGACCAAATCGCTCCCGCATCCCGAATACCTAGCGAATTCCAAATGACAAATCGCCACAAAGACCATTCTCTTGATATAGCCCGTCTGAGCTCGGGTCGGGACGTCGAGCTCTGTACCATCGGAGGAGGCGCAAAGCACGGACGACACACCACCCGAAGACAGTGTCAGCCTCATTCCGCCAAAAGCATGAAACCCCTCGCAAAGGGCAGAACTAAAATAAGTCGACAGAGAGCAATACACGATGAGAGGAAATTCTTCACAATGTGGCGCGTCACCGGCATTAATGCCCCACCCTCGGAAGGATCAAAGGGTAAGAAAACCACATCTTCGGCCAAGCCTGATAAGACACAGTGGATGGTTGTATGGGGACTCATGCCTCGAAAAGGTAGGAACATACCAAATCTCAAAGCATCGCCTACACATCCCGCGGTGAGGAAGAACTTCTTTACTCCCTTGTTATTTTTGCAATGACCTGTATGCAGACAACTGGACAGGACATTCGGAAGTTCTAACTCTACCCGGAGATCCCTAGGCTCTAAAAAAGGGTCCGCCGTGCTCTTTCCTCTCAATCGAACTCCTGCCCCAAAGAGGGCCTCGTCAGCAAGATTATTAGCGGGGCAGCGCACCTCCAGAAGAGGATCCAATAAGGTTGCAGGCCTTCTTCTACAGTCCAACGACTAGTGGTGATCTTCTTCTAAGGGCACCGTCCCCTCGGTAGGACCGGGAAATGGCAGACTAAATCTCAATAGGGAATTATGTACCGGATCGAATGGTCCGAGAAGCTGAGCCCGCGCGGGCCGAGCTCACGACAATGAAACAATGTATGTCTACACTAAGCAATAAAAGGATATCTTTTCAACACCTTATTCTCTAAACAAGGAAATCTCAAGTATACCTCCGACAGGGGCCTCTCCACCAAACGCGTCCCGAGATACTCGGAGACTTAGCATCAACAATCCAACACCCGCACGACCCCAGGGTCAGAACTCCGGGCTCATAAAACCCCTACAAGGCAACTTCGAGCTCACAAAAAGCGGTCTTCAAACTTTATAAAATTTGATGACTCGGAGACTGTCATTCATCGCTATGCGCTGGAAAACCAAAAATTATAAGACCCCTAGCGGGCAGACTCGGCGTAACCAGATCTATTCTACATTACAACAAAAACTGTAAGACCTCAACAGGCATGACAAAAATTGTAAGACCTTAACAGGCATGACAAAAACTGTAAGACCTCAACAGGAATGAAAATTCCGAAGTTTAGGCTATACGTCGCATTTGTAAGAGTCCCGAAAGGGCATACCCTCGATGTAGACGCCTGAACTACCACTTGGGATCAAAAATGGCTCCGGCTAAACACATATGACTATGGTCAAAACGGCTGATACAGGCAAACTAATGCGACTCGGGGACGCCCGACCGTCGCTAAACAAAAATCGCAGGCCACTACTTCGAATATACTTCGAAAAGAACCGGTTAAAACAGGCTTCCCTCACCAGGCAAAAATGAGCTTCGACCATGTCATCTCCAAATCACAAGGCTTCAATCTACTCAACCTACGAGCTATGAACCTTCCGAGGTGCTCAAACATTGCCGATAATGACTTAAAGTCGAGGTTCTTCTAGAATCAACGACGGGTCAGGCAAAACTATTTCAACAGACCTTCACGAGTGGAAAACAAAGCCTACAAAAAGCCCACAGGCAAAACAGTGTAAGAGCCATTATCGCCAGCCAAACGAGCCTCTGAGCCACACACTAAAAGGTCTCTACGACCAAACATTGTAAGAGCTATTGTCGCCAGCTTGAAAATTGACAACTTGAGGATTAAAATGATCCTGAATCGTAACCTGATTCGGAGACCCGATCCAAAATAGTTAACTATGCAAGCCTCCAGGCCATTTATTAAAAGGTCTCAATGACCGAAACAACACAAGAGGCACTATCGCCAGTTTGAAAATCAAAAGTACTTAAGGGTCAATTAATGCTCGAGTAGCAACGCGACTCGGAGACTGGAGCCGAAATAGTTAAACTACAAGCGTCAATCGCCAGCCGAGCGAGCCTCCGGGCCACCAACCTATAAGGTTACTTCGACCCAAAGCACAAAAGGCCATCATCGTTCGCCCATGTAGGCAGGAAAAAAAAAGGGTCAATTAAAGCTAGAGTCACAACGCGAATTGGAGAGTGGACCCGAAATAGTTGAAACAACAAAATGTCGGAGGGCGAGAAATGAAGGCCACCATTATCTGCCCATGCAGGCAGGAAAAACATAAGGGTCAATTAGAGCTCGAGTTGCAACGCGACTCGGAGACTGGACCCAAAATAGTTGAAATAACAAAATGCCCTAGGGCGAGAAATGAAGGCCACCATTATCCCCTCATGCAGGCAGGAAAGAACTTTAGGGCCGAGTGAAGCTCGAATCGCAATGTGACTCAAAGACTGGACCCGAAATAGTTGAAACAACAAAACGATCGAGGGTGAGAAATGAAGGCCACCATTATCCGCCCATGCAGGTAGGAAAGAACTTGAGGGCCGATTGAAGCTCGAATCGCAATGCGACTCGGAGATTGGACCCAAAGTAGTCGAAACGACAAATGCCCAAGGGCAAGATATAGGAGCAATAACTACCTGCCCACACGGGCATAGAGGATTTAAAGGCAGGCAAGCTCGAGTCAAGGCCTGACTCGGAGACTGAGCCTGAAAAGCTAGGCAAAACGGAGACCTCGACGCCTACTCTTGTCAAGGATCACACTTAAATGTTTCTAGGCCTGCCCGATAAGTTCCGGACCTATGAGGATCCCGCCAAACTCCGAAACTAGCCAGCCAATACAGAAATATATGCAGAAGAAATAAAGCTTCAAGTTTCCGCTTATCTTTCATACGCAGAAAAGGCGTACTCTCCATCTACAGACATGCTCTACATATGTCAAATACAAAGCGGGAAAACGGAGAAACCTACACCCTGCTCCAAAGGGCTACAGCTTGCTGGGTTCACTCCTCACGTCGTCAGCAAGAAGTGACCGCGCGTCACGCTTGTCCGCCCTCACTCAAGACAATTCCTCCGAGAGAACGAAGCCTCTCGCACCGACCTCCTCCAGTACCTCTCTTCGGGATCTACAACAAACATATTTCTCGGTCCTCTTCTCCCGGTCGAGGGCTCACTTCATCTTGGCTTGAGCATGCCTAATGTCTTATACGAATCGCTATCTTCTAATTAACCTTGGTTCGACTTAGTGCCGCTTCAGCCTGGGCATCAATTATCTCAGCCCTGATCTTCGAGAGATCAGATTCAAGTTTCCCGATCATATCTACTTGAACTTTGGCATTGTCACGAGCCAAGCAGAGTTGGGCTTCAAAGGCAGGGACCTTGGCCGAGGTGCCTGTCTCCTCTAAAGATTGAGCTTGCACCTGAGCCCTTAGCTTGCCACAAACAGGCGGCCGATGTCACCCTTGAGGTATTCCAAGGACTCTGTCTTTTTCTACAGCTAATATAACAAAAAGTGGGGGTTAACCTTAAGGTCCCAAGGGAGCAAAGCACGAGCTGCAAAAAGTTACCTACTCCATCAAATAGCTCTCGTAATTCGAGCTCCAGTACACCTCATATCGCTAATGCAACAACTCAACCTCCTTCTCCTCGCTAAGTAGCCTAATGGACTCGCCCTAGTCTAGAGGTTTCTGAAGCCTGACCACTTGATGTAGCAGCTCAGACATAAGCCTATCACAGGCCTGCACAATGAAAGCTCAATAGGGGGAGGAGGATGCAGAATACAGTAAGACTGCACCTAAACTCACCACGAAGTGAAGCCGACAGACTTCCTCGAAGACAGAACATACTCCTGTTGATCCTGCCTCTTCATTCCCAGAAGAACCGACCTCAGGCAAAACATATTCACTCAGAGGAACCGCCACCCGGGAATCAGATACTCCGGGAGTAGCAGACTCGGACGATGCCCTCTCCTCGAAGACACGAGCCCGTTCGACCACACTGCGGGTACCAATCCCATTTATTACCATCGCCCCTTGGCTTGGAGGCCGACGCCTTTTCCTCCCCTTTGGAAGAGCACTGCATCATCCCGAAGAACCGCCCGATACCTGCGAACGGCAAAGCCAGTACAAAAGAAAGGAGGGAAATGTTACTTCAAATATACGAATGGCAAGGCAAAGGCAGCGTGCGTGCATACCTTGGTATTTCGCTCGCCATATGGCATGAAATATAGCTCGCCACCGACGCTCATTGTAGGTCAAATGGGTTACCAGCCTCCGGACCCAGCCGGGAAGGTCAAGGACTTCGCCCGGCGTCCATGAAGTTTCTGCAACAAGGGAGAAAACACTATTATTCAACTAATTTTTGCTATAGGCAAAATCTGAAAAAGCACCAGACGCTTCGCTCACGTGCATAATTCCACCCTTCGGGAAATGGCAAAAGCTCCATAGGGATAATGTCGACCGTCCAGACCCGGATAAACCAACTAGCCCACTCTCGATCCCCATCCTCTTCGTCGTCAACTACAAAGGGTATGGACGAACGACACCTCAGGGTTAGCAGGCCCTGGTGATGAAAGGGTCGGTATAGCCTAACGAGATGGTTAAGCATGAATTCAAGACCAGCCTTCTTCGCAAAGAACCTCATCACCAACACCACCCGCCAAAACGACAGATGTATCTGCGCCAAAGTAACCCGATACTTCAAGCAAAAATCAAGCACAACCCTATCAAGGGGACCAAATGCAAAAGGATATAGGTATATGCTCAAGAATCAATCAGTAAAGTCCATAATACTCTTATCTAGGGGAAGCACCTACAGCGCTATCCCCTCGCTCCATCCACAGTATTTTCTCACCGTCTCCAGATGTTCCCCTCTTATCAAAGACACCGTCTTTAGAGCGAACTCCTGCGGTTCTTGAGCACCGCGAGAAGCACTCCCCACTCTCTGCCGGCCCGGCCCCGAAGTGGTTTCCATGACTATGGTAAAACTAACAAATTAGAGCAAGGGCGTGCGCCAACACTTTTTGTGCCTGAAGAAATAAAGAACCTATGCCAAAGTAGAAGGGCAGCTATCTAAAAATACTGAGGCCTTGCGAAGAAGTTGAAGCCGCCCCACATATGTGTGATAAGAAGCGACGACTCACCTACCCGGAGTGAGCCCCAGAAAACCTACAGCCTCGATGCAGATCGACGGGGTGATACCCGATCCCGAAAGCATCCTTCTATGAGAAGCCAAGATTCGAGGAATCGTCCGTATTATCTCCAATCTCAAGGTAGCACTCTACCCCGAGGATCCCCACCAAAAATAAGTCGGACTTCGGGAAGCTTTTGATGCCATCACTCAACACGAGGCAATACCTGATCTCATGGTTCCCTTTCTAAAAAGAGGAATAAGCACAGGAAGCTCCGATCATGAAAGCTCCACGAAGGTCCGAGGCAGCGCCCAAGTTCGGGAAACTCCTCAACAGAAGTTTATCCTATACATTTTAAGAAGGCTATCTGCATCAAGATCAAAAGGGACCCCCAAGTACCCAAAGCTGACCTTCATTCAGGATAACATTCTCGAAGGCCCCAAAATTTGGCATGTTATCCCCATACAACTCAGAGGGCCCCGACAGCCCGGTCCTATTAGGTCAATTCAGGATTGGTCCGAGGTAAGAAGATGGGTTCGGAAGGGAGCCATGTTGATTGGTAGAGGATTGGAAAGAGCGCTCATGCCCAAGTTAAATGTCAGTGGTCAAAAATAAAGGAAGACATTCAAAAAACCTCAAAGGGCACGAGAACATGCAATTACATAGCAAGAATCGAAAGCAGAAGTCAATGAAGTTCATTCATATTCATAATGATCCATGTACAATAGCCCTCGGGGGGTCCTTACATATAATTACAAAAGCCTACTGAGATCTACAAGAGGAACAGAAGGATGTACATGTGATGAAACATGAGGGCCCGGTCCACCCTCGAAGATCCATCTCCGGTATCAGCATCCTCGAGCGCCGCTCCCTCGAGCACGCATCCTCAAGGGTGGTTCCTTTGACCTCCACCTCCTCTAGGTTCCCAGCTCAATCCCCTAAGGGATTCCCACCAGAGAAGATGAAGAAAAGGAAAGGAGGGGACGTAGAGGAGGTAGAGAAAAGAGACATGGACCACCAAAGCCAAAGGTTAAAGATTTGGCGGGCCTCAACCTCAACAGCCGGTAGTGCCACTTTATCCCTTGGGAAAGAAAAAACCCTAGGGATGAAGTGTCACACCAGGCCTGGGTAGGAGAGTGAGAAGCGGTGCATAATCCGAACGACTGCCTACATGAGGGGGAAACCGACTCCCCATCCGTCATCACCTCAGGCTAACAGTAGCAGCAAAGGCCAGCATATCGACGACCACAACAATAACGGGACAACACAATTATGCTCGACAAAGGGAAGTCCCGGTAAAGGGCTACAACATGATCTAAGGGAGCTTCACCAAATGGCCTTGAGGCCATGAGCCCCAAGCATGATGTTCAAGGATAGAAGAAGATGATAAGAAGGAATGGGCAAATAAGCCAACAAAAGCACTAGGATAGGAAAAACAACGCCAACACACTCCCATTTATAGGGGGTTACGACACGATCATCAAGGCTTTGAATGATTGACCGACTGACGTAGTTAATGTATCCTTGGAAGACCAAATCAATGGCGGTATCTTCACCTTGAAGAGCAGGAATCAGGAGTGCATTGAATGAAGTCGAAAATTCATGAACCCGCGGATGCCCCGGTTTCCACAAAGCTCGCGCCAGGAGTCGCATCATCGGTATGACATTGCCGTAAGGAGCTCGAGGAGTCAATTGTCAGAATCATTTCCCATCACTTCGCTCAGGGAAACACGGAGACTATCTGTACTCGGCAAAATCAGAGGACTTGATTTCTCTCTCTCAAGTCACTTCGCAAGAATGCCTCGAGACCCTGAGGACAAGAAGCCGCGACTGAGTTCCCGATCACAGGTCTCGTCGAGGCCTGACTCAGAGAAGACAGAGATAGAAGCCAGGATAGAAGGGGAAGTTCCCAAGGCACATGGCTAAGTCTGAGAGGGCCGGCCTATCTAGAGTCCATGATGAGGCATCATGTCAAGACATCCCATCTCCATACTTTGTAATTAATGCCCATGTACTTGTAGTGGAGTTCCCCTCTTATATAAAGGGGGCTCACGCTACCTTGTGAAGGGCTGATGTTGCTCCATTTTCTTCACAAGTGCAATAGCATCTCTCTCTCTCTCTCTTTTCTTTCTAACTTACTTGTTCTCACTGGCCCGAAGCCACCTTATATCCCTCGTTCTCTTACTTGTTCGTCGTTATATAGCTTGGTATTGGCCATAAATAGCCTTGATTAATTATTTCTCCAACTGTTATTCCATTCCCGACTATCCCTGATAGCCCAAACTCGACCCCGAGGTCCCCCTCGACCAAACCTGCACCCGGGCAGTAGGCCCTTCGATTCGATTACTATCTCATTCTATCATGCATTTCATCATTAAACTCCATATTATTAGCATCAACTGCTCTAACAACTATCTCGGGAATAGATAACGTATTTTTAGAATCCCATTTATAAATTTAATTGTTGTTACCATTTTCACGGTAAACAAAGAATAATTAAAAAAATAATAACTCACTCCATAATTAATAAAAATCATTTAATACATAAGCATAACAATAGATTTAATCCAAACTTCAATAAGGAATATTTCCATAAACAAGATTCAAGTTTTGAAATAAATACTGCACATTTAGATATTCAATACATAGCAAGTTATTGAAGAAATGAGCAAAGGATTGAGATTTTCTCAACCAAAGTCTTCAAATCTTCAACCCTCAAGTGTGGTGTAAGAAACCCTAGCTCCCAAAATTTTATATTTAGTCAATAAGACCAAAGATTATGCCAATGATCTTTTCCAAATGAGATGGGTCGAGTATTAAATTGTTAGGGAGCCAAAAATGTGAAATGTCAATTCTTTCTAGATTCTACCAAGTTAGTATGCTACGCGACCGTGCAAAAAAGCACGACGATTGCGGTGAACAACTTTTGCAGTGCGTCTCTATCACAAAAAGAGCCATTTTTTCGCGGAGAATACTTGGCCAGATTGACCGACCATCCAACTATGTCTTCGCGATCAGCAGAAACTTATCGCGGTTCACTTCTTTCCACAGATATGTGATCACTGACGAAGCTCCATGTTCTCGAAAGGCACTCGACCAACATTTGCCCAAACATCCCTTAAATACATTCACATTCCAACAGACGCGTTCGCAATAGTCGTTTTCCTTGAAGTTCGTGACTGAAAAGAGAAATAACTGGCAATAGTTAATTATTTCCATTTTAACTTTTTTTCTTTTGTATCTTCCCTAAATCACATAATACCTGAAATATGCCAATAAACCTTAACAAATTCTTTAGTTTCTCAATAAAATCATCTATTGGTCTAAGTATAAAAAAAAAAGTTGGTAAATTATTAAATTATCAAACTCCAAAAATTAAACTATTGCTTGTCCTCAAGCAAGTAAACAACTAAGAAAATCCTTCAATAGAATCATAACTTAAGGTCCATGGTACCCCAACATCATATCAAGTCAAAAAGGTTCAAATTAAACACAATCTAGCGACTTTGGTTGGTAGCAATAATTAATCCAAAGCATATGAATCACTAACTTCTCACAAATTTCATTTCAATTCAAGTGCTCAAACACCATGTTAATTAAAGTAGCAATCAAGTCAAGACACTAAAACTTCAAAATTTTCCTATTGATCACATAACAACTTTCTTTGATTCGTTTGTCTCAATTGGAAAAAGAAATAATTTCACAACTCAAACTTTCATGTGCCCTCATAATAAGAAGAGAATCCCACAAATATTACAAGTATTTCAAAATAAAAGTGGGATGTCAAATTGGAATAATTTAGATCTCTCTCCCACAAAAAAGTCAAATGCTCAAAAGTGGTACCATATGCTTTTCCTTTGTGTAGATCTCCACTAATGTAGTTACACCTAATTCAAAATCAATTTGCACATAATAGTTACAACGAAGGATTTTGGATAAGGGTAAGATAACATTTTGGGTAAAAACCTACAACCTTCCCTTAGCATTTCATCACATAAAGTTTAATCACATTTCCTTTCTCTCTTCATATCTTCCACCCTATGTCTCTGATAACAACAAGGTCGAGAATCCAAAGTAGAGTAAGAATATTAAAAGTAAATACGGAAGCATAAAAATAAGAAATTCAACGGCTAGAATTAATGTACAGAAAATAAAGGATATGGAAAAACTGTCACACCCCGAACTTGGGGGCAAGACCAGCACTCGGTGCCTCACTTAACCTAGCGTACCAACCTGCCATTGAGGGACTCTAAACATACAATGTCATACTTTGGCCATGGGACCACATTTTAAGATAATTTGCAAAGCAAAATATAAACCTAAACAGAAACTAGCTTTGACTAAACCTCAATATAAAGCTCGGCCGATAAGGCCGTCATAACTACTACAGTGACAAACTAACAAAATATACATACAAGGCCCACAAACCAACATACTGCACTAACTGACAGGATATGTCTACAATCCTCTACTGATGGATGTACTGTGGTTGAAATAGGGCCCTAACATATCCATAATATATATATATATATATATGTACTCAAAACCCTAGACCAACAACTCTGAAGGACGTGGAGCTTACTGATCAAGCTGATCACTGACATCACCTATGGAAGAGGTCTACCAGGTTGTCTATCGAAACCTGCATGCATGAAATACAACGTCCCCAGGAATGGGACATCGGTACAAAATAATGTACCGAGCATGTAAGGCAATAGAATAACTGAAAGCTAAAACTAAACTGATAATATAATAACTGAAAGTAACTGGGAGTCAAAGATAATCTGGAGATATACTTACCTGCTGATACTCACTCAACTCTCTTAGTATAGTAAGTAAAATAGTTGTACGACCCTATAGGGCTCGAAACGCGTAACTGCTCTGCCATAGTCGCTCATAGGTGCTCGGTCATAGTAATCTCTGTATCTCGGCCATTCTGGGCTTGATCATAGGTGCTCGACCACAAATAGCTCGACATATAACTTACCATCTGATTAGAGGTTGCCCAATAGGAGCCTACCCATCGATTATATCTCGATGGTGGTGAAAATACTGTAATACTGTATATATATAGACCTTTTTTGTCTCTTGGAAGAAGAAAATGCTTAATTAAATATAAAGTCCCGATAAGGGATAATACTATAACTTATGGGACTAGGATAATGTACATAAGTTCAGGAATACGAACTTCTCTTTATATCTCGCTATCAAACTCATGTAGTTACGGGATCATGCCAAAATGAAGGAAAGGTGTAGCCTTAACATACCTTATCACAATCTTTTAAATCACCAAGTTAAAATTGCCTATTCACACTTAAATCAACAACAACAATAAAAATACTATCATTAAGTTTCGAAAGGGACAACTATCGCACAACGAACGACAAGCTTATTTTGTATTAAAAGGGCAACATCTCCCCTATAATATTTACTTCCTCCAAATTCAAGATGACACCAACAATACACAACAATAATAAAATATATAAATTATTTTCCAATCGTATATACACAACAAAATGCTACAAAACAACCCAACACACCCCAATCTCTTTATACTCAAAACGACCACTGTAGTAGTGTCAAACAACTCGAAAATGTTACGATGAATGACCAGACCACAACCTTGCATTTATGTGGTGTTTCTACACACCGTTTATCCTCCAAAACTCCCTAAAATAGTAGCAAAATACTCAATCTAACAGCAATACAAAACAGTCTGCTACAAGTGAATAACTCGAACTCACGACTTCCGATCACTGTCCCGTGAGTTCTTAAAATTATAGAACGACTTTGCAT
Source organism: Nicotiana sylvestris (assembly GCF_000393655.2). Classification (NCBI taxonomy): domain Eukaryota; kingdom Viridiplantae; phylum Streptophyta; class Magnoliopsida; order Solanales; family Solanaceae; genus Nicotiana; species Nicotiana sylvestris. The sequence goes on along the minus strand of NC_091061.1, from coordinate 74,777,805 downwards.
AAATCTCCATCAGAAAAAATGGATGAAAGAAAGCGTTAAACTTACCTTATTTGTTTAATAACTCAGCTCATATATTGGTTCTTCAAACTCTATGTTTTACCTCCAAATAGAACTTGAAAATGAGAGAAAATCAATTAGGGTTTGTGAGCAATTTTTGGGAGGATGTTTGAAGGAGTTTAGGTCATTATTGTTCCCTATTATCATTTTATTATATGAAGGAAATAGGACTTTAATATGTCTCTTTGGACGACCCAAACTGGTCCATTTTTGGACATATATAATCCTCTCATTTAAGCAAGTAGGTGACACACCTACTTGTCACCTAGCAGTCTGTGCAGTCTCACAAAAATGCATATATCTCTTTACTCTGATGTCTTAATCACAAAAAGTTTAATGTGTTAGAAAATACACTCATATATCTTCAATTTTATGGGTGTAACACCCCATAACTCTAAGTATATTGGGAGAAAATTGCAGTTACATTTGACCCAAATTTTAGTAAAACTTATGTACGTAACAAGTGATGACTTTCATCGACTTTTGTTCCACAACTCGCTTGACCTCAAAACATAACAAATGACTATAATAAAACTAAAATAAATCATATCATAACCCTCTTATCATATTAAGAATCCTAGTCTCACCCTAAAGGTACATGTTATAATATTCCAAACTTGTCGACTTTCGATGAAATATTATTTTCTTCAATTCCTTTAGCTTCTGAATCTTCCAACTCTCTTTGTACTTCTTATTCATGTTCTTCAATATTTATAACCTATGAGGTAGCATGATAACTTACTTCATATACTTTCAAAAAGGATCTCATTTTTCATCTTTCATTAGATTGCTTGCGACGTACTCTTACGTACAAAAATATGGGGTGTAACATTACTCCCCCCTTAGGAAAATTTGTCCTCGAATGTTTACTCTTAGAGACTTGGGAAAATTTTGCTAGAGTCTCCTCCGCACACGAGACTAAAACCAACATGCATGTAGCCAGAAAACATATTATACATGCCACACATGGCCAATGTCTATAAATAGCAACGCTTGGCCTTACACGCCCGTAAATCATAAATACTGAAAGTCAAAAATAAGAGTTTACCTGATGGCCTACTAGCCTGAATAGAGTTGTGCTGAGGTATCCTATCTCAAGCCATATCGTCAGTTTGAAATAAATGGGGATATTTAGATTTCATTTCTTCCTCCACTTCCCACGTCATCTCTTCCACGTTCTTGCTCCTCCATAAAACTTTCACGGAGGCTACCTCCTTATTTCGTAGCTTGCAGATTTGTTGGTCTAGGATGGCAACGGGAACTTCCTCGTATGATAAGTCCCCAATGATATGTACATCATCAATAGGCACCACTCGGATAGGATCGCCAATGCACTTCCATAACATAGATATGTGAAAAACCAGATGGATACACTCTAATCTTGAGGGAAGGTCTAACTTATATGCTACTCGGACCACTCTTCGAATAATCCTATAAGGCCCAATATACCGTGGGCTAAGCTTTCCTTTATTGCCAAACCTCATCATGCCCTTCATAGGCGACACCTTTAAGAACACCCAGTCATCAACCCTAAACTCTAAGTCTCGTCGCCGCATGTCAGAATATGGCTTATGGCGACTTTGAGTTATCAAGAGTCGCTCCTGGATAAGCTTTACTTTCTCTACGGCCTGCTGAACCAAGTTTGGCCCATGTAACCCAGATTATCCAACATCAAACTACCCTATAGGAGATCTGTACTTACGCCCATACAAAGCCTCATACGGAGCTACCTGGATAATGGAGTGGTAACTATTATTATATGCAAACTCGATAAGAGGTAGATATTCATCGGAACATATTTTAAAATCCAACACACATGCTCGTAACATATTGTTGAGCGTTTGAATTGTGCGCCGAGTTGTCCATCAGTATGTGGATGAAAAGCTATGCTGAGATTCACCTGAGTCCCTAGACCTCTCTAAAATGACCTCCGGAAATATGCTATAAAACGGGCCCTACAGTCAGATATAATAGATATTCTTACTCTGTGTAGCCACACTATCTCCTTAATATATAATTTCTCATAATGTTCGGCAGTATATATAGATCTGACTGGTAGGAAATGGCTAATTTCGTGAGCCTATCGACTATCACCCATATAGAATCAAACTTGCTATGAGAACGATGCTAACCTGTGACAAAGTCCATGTTTATCGCCTCCTATTTCCACGTCGGAATCTCTATAGTCTGCATTACTCCTCCGGGCTTCTAGTGCTCTACCTTCACCTGGTAGCAACTAGGACACTAGACGACAAACTCATCAATGTTCTTCTTCATATCGTTCCACCAGTACATATCCTTATTGTCATGATACATCTTCGTCGTCCCAGGATGAAAGGAGTACCACAAATAATATGCCTCTGACATAATCCTATCTCGTAGCCCTGCTACATCTGGAACATACAGATGACCCCTATATCTGAGAACCCCCATCTCCCTTGAGCTCTAACAACGTCTTCTTCTAATGCGGAACTCGCTCTCTCAACTCGACCAACTCTGGGTCCTCGTAATGCCTTTTCTTGACTTCAGCTATGAGAGATGATTTTGTAGTATTTTGGAGTACAACTCCACCATTGTAGGAATCTACTAACCGAACCCCCAAACAAGCCAATTGATGAATATCTCTAGCTAATTGTCTTTTCTCAGCCTCTACATGTGCTAAGCTACCCATAGATCGGCAACTCAAGGATTCTACTACAACATTAGCTTTCCCTGGATGGTAGAGAATGTGAACATCATAATCTTTCAATAGCTCTAGCCATCACCTTTGTTGCGTCTCTTTTGCAAATTCAACTCTTTTTTCTTGAAGATATATTGTAGGCTTTTATGATCTATAAATACATCAACATGAATACCATATAAATAATGCCGCCATATCTTAAGTGCATGTACAACCACAGCTAACTCGAGGTCGTGGGTCGGATAATTCCTCTCATGCTTCCTTAACTGCCTTGAAGCATATGCAATTACCTTCCTATGTTGCATTAGGACACATCTTAACCCGATACTTGCGGCATCAGAATACATGGCATAACCTTGTGGACCCTCTGGAAGTGTTAGAACTGGCACTGAGGTCATCCTATTCTTAAGCTCTTGGAAACTCTTCTCGCAAGCCTCTGTCTACTGAAACTTAGCTACTTTTTTAGTAAGCTTCGCCAATGGTGATGAAAGGGAAGAAAAACCCTCTATGAACCTCCGGTAGTATCCAACTAAGCCTAGAAAGCTACGAACCTCTGTCAGAGTGGTAAGTCTAGGCCAGGATTTCACGACCTCAATCTTCTGAGTGTCTACCTTTATACCTTCATCGAACACAATATGCCCCAAGAATGATATAGACTCCAACCAGAACTCATATTTAGAAAACTTAGCATACAACTTACGATCACATAGAGTTTGGAGTACCGCTCGCAGGTGGTCTGCATGCTCCTCCTTTGAACGTGAATAAACTAGAATATCATCAATAAATACTATCACGAACAAATCTAAAAATTGCCAGAATAGGCTATTCATCAAGTACATAAATATGGTGGCTGCATTGGTCAACTAGAAGGACATGATAAGGAACTCGAAGTGGCCATATCGAGTCCAAAAGGCTATCTTCGAAATATCTTTCTCCCGAACTCTGACCTGGTGGTACCCTGACCTCAAATTTATCTTTGAAAAGCATCTAGACCCGTACAACTGATCAAACAAGTCATCGATCCTTGGAAGTAGATACTTATTCTTAATAGTTACCTTGTTCAACTACCTATAATCAATACACATCCTCAGTGAGCCATCTTTCTTTCGCACAAACCATAACGGTGCACCCCAATGTGAGGTACTGGGCCTGATAAAACCTTTCTCAAGAAAATCTTTTAACCGCTCCTTCAACTCCTTTAATTCGGCAGGTGACATTCTATACGGAGGGATGTATATTGGTTGAGTTACCGGAAGCAAACCGATGCTAAAATCAATCTCTCGCTTTGGAGGAATACCTGGAAGCTCATCTGGAAACACACTTCATACTCTTTGACTACTGGAATAGACTGAAGTGTAGATATGTAAGCCTCTACATCTGTAACTCGCACAATATGATAAACGTACCCTTTTACGATCATTTTCCTTATCTTCAGATAGGAAATAAACCTACCTCTGGGTATCGCTGTATTACCTATCCATTTAAGGACTGGCTCACCTGGAAATTGAAATCAAGCTGCCTTTGCTCGACAATCAACTGTGGCATAGCAAGTTGTCATCCAGTCCATGCCTATGATAGTATCAAAATCCATCATCTCTAGCTCAACTAGGTCGGCTGAGGTTTGACGATTACAAACTATCACTGTACAACCTTGGTAAACCCATCTAGCAATAATTGATTCTCTGACCGGTGTAGATACCGCAAAAGGATCACTTAGTATTTCAGGCATTATACCAAACTTCCCCGCGACAAATGGGATAATATACGATAAAATAGATCCTGGGTTTATAAAGGCATAAGCATCGTGAGAGAAAATGGTCAATATACATGTCACAATGTCTGGTGAAGACTCCTGGACCTGTCGACCCGCTAAACCATTGATATGGTTTTGGTTACCACCTGAATTGGAACTTATACCTCTGCCTTGATATCTACCATCCAAAGACTGAGACTCGCACCCTGAAGGATGCACAGACATAGATGATCCTGTTGCAGAACTCGTTGGTTGTGCCATACCCCCAGAATCTCTATTTGGGCAATCTCGCATTATATGCCCCAGATGCCCAGATGTATAACAAGCATCAGAACCTACTCGACATTGGCCCAAGTGTCCTCTACCACATATGTCACACTGCGGTAGAAATGACCATGCCTGCCCTGAACCTCATTGTCTCTGCAAACCCGACGCCTGTGAGCTCTCACCTGGAAAATCTCATCCTCTTACACTGCCCTTGCTTAGTCCTCTGTATACCCTATTGCCAATGCCTACCACTTTCTACATTCTAGGCAAATGCCTGAATCCGGGAGATATCCATACTATCCTACAATGCAATAGTTGCACATGCCTCGGTCAACTCCGAGGCCAACCCTTCTATAAACTTGTGGATCTTGTCCTACATAGTAGCAACTATGGATGGAACATATCTGGCCAATGAGTCAAAACTGAGACTATACTCTCGAACACTTATATTTGACCTACTCGAGGGCTAGAAACGGATCTACTCAAAGCTGTCGGATCTCCCGTGGTAAGTACTGGTCAAGGAAGGTATCTGAAAATTTTTCCTAAATAGCTGGAGGTGAATCAAGTCCCCTAGACCTCTCCAATCATTCGTACCAAAGGATGGCTATATCTCAGAGTCAAAAAGCTGCTAGCTCAACTGCCTCTTTCTCTATTGCATGCATAACCCGAAAGATCCTATGAAGCTAATTTATAAAATCCTACGGGTCCTTCCTCTGATCTGTCCCCGTGAACTCTGAGGGACTCAAAGCAATAAACTCTCGGACCCTTGTACTCCCAGACTCGTCAAAAGACCCGGCACTAGATGATGCCCTAGACTATTACTGGGTAGCTACCAACTGTCTCAACAAATACACCACTCTCCTCAAGTCTTAATCTGATAGAAGTGGAGGGGGAACTAGATGTGCGGTATCCCTAGGAATATCCTCAGGTGATGGAGGAGCTGGTAATGCCTGAGTAAGTATCTCTCCCTGGGCCTCAGACTGGGCCACATCTATTGGGGGTACCCTAATGGTCCCCTCACTTGCTGTTGTATCTCTCCTCTGGCTAGCCGTAGTCTTTCTAGTCACCGTCCTCTATGTATGCAAATACCAATAAGTTTAACTCAAATTTCCTATAACTCAGTTCTATAGCATGATTTAGAATTGAAAGAAGGGTAACCAACTCCCAAATTCCCTGTAGTTCCCGTTTTATATAATGTGGTGCACAACACATCTATAAAACAAAACCCTACAAGACATGCCTTGTAAACTCCTAGGACATAATTGCTCTGATACCAAGTTTGTCACGTCCCGAACCTGGGGGCGAGACCGGCACCCGGTGCCTCACTTAACCTAGCATACCAACTTGCGACTCAGGGACCCTAAACATACAATGTCATACTTTGGCCATGGGGCCACATTGCAAGACAATTTGCGAATAAAAATATAGAACTGAACGGAAACTAGCTTTGACTAAATCTAAATATAAAGATGGGCCGACAAGGCCGTCATAACTACTACAGCTGAGAAAACAAACAAAATATACATACAAGGCCTAAAAGCCCAACATACTGCACTAACTGTTAGGATATGTCTACAAGTCTCTACTGATGGATGTACTACGGTCAAAATAGGGCCCCAATCTACCCATATTATATATACATATATACACAATTTTTACTCAAAACGCTAGACTCGGTAACTTTGAAGGATGTGGAGCTTACCGATCAAGCTGATCACGACAGTACCTACGGAGGAGTTCTACCAGGCTGTCTCTCAGTATAGTAAGTAAAATAGTTGTCCGGCCTATAAGGCTTGGAACGTGTAACTGCTTTGTTGTAGTAGTCTCGCTCATAGGCGCTCAACCATACTAGGCTCTATATCTCAGCCGTTTTGTGCTTGCTCATAGGCGCTCGGCCACACTTGGCTTGGTATATAACTTACCATTTTATCAGGGGTTGTCCAATAAGGCCCTGCCCATCGATTATAGCTTGATGGTGGTGAAAATATTATAATGCTATATATATATATATATATATAAAGAGAGAGAGAGAGAGGGAGAGAGAGAGAAAGAGACCCTCTACTCACTTGGAAGAAGACAATATTTAACATAATATAAATTTCCGATAAGGGAGAATACTGTAACTTATGAGACTAGGATAATGTACATAAGTTCAGGAATACAAATTTCTCTTTATGTATCGTTAAGAAACTCATGTAGTTACAGGATCATGCCAAAATGAAGGAAAGTTGTTGCCTTAACATACCTTATCAGAATCTTTTCAACACCATGTTGAACTCGCCTATTCGCATCTTAATCTGCAACAATTATAATAATACTATCATTAAGTTACGAAAGGTACAATTATCACACAATAAACGACAAGCTTATTTTGTATTAAAATGGGCAGCATCTCCCCAATAATCCTTACTTCCTCCAAATTCAAGATAAAACCAAAAACACAAGAACACAACAACAACAAAAAAAATATACATTATTTTCCAACCTTTTATACACCACAAAATACAAGAAAACATCCCAACACACCCCAATCTCTTCATACACAAAACGACCACCGTAGTAGTGTCAAACAACATGAAAATGTTACGACGAACGACATGCCCACCACCCTGCATTTATATGGTGTTTCTGCACACCCTTTATCCTCCAAACCCCCCTAAAACAGTAGCAAAATAGTAATTCCAATAGCAACACAAAACAGTCCGCTACAAGTGAATAACTCGAACGCACAACTTTTGATCACTGTCTCGTAGTTCTTACAATTATAGAACGACTTTCCATACATCTCCAGAAGAAAAAAAGGATGAAGGATAGCAGTAAACTTACCTTATTTGTTGAATAACTCAGTTCCTGTCTTGGTTCTTCAAACTCTAGGTTTTACCTCTAACTAGAACTTGAAAAAGAGAGTAAATCAATTAGGGTTTGTGGGCAATTTTTAGGAGGATGTTTGTAGGGGTTTAGGTCTGGTTATTGTTCCCTATTATCAGTGTATTATATGAAGGAAATAGTCCTTTAAAAGGTCTCTTGGGACGAGCTGAACTGGCCCATATTTGGACATATATAATCCTCTCATTTAAGCAAGTAGGTGACACACCTACTTGTCACCTAACAGTTTGTGTAGTCGCGCAAAAATTCATATATAACTCCACTCCATTGTCTTTTTGACAAACGGTTTAATGCTTTAGAAAATATACTCATATATCTTCAATTTGATGGTTGGAACACCCCGTAACACTAAGTATATTGGGAGAAAATCGCAGTTATATTTGACCCAAATTTCAGTAAAACTTATTAATGTAACATGTGATAACTTTCATCGACTTTTGTGCCATAACTCGCTTGACCTCAAAAATTAACACATGACTATAATAAAACTAAAATAAATCATATCATAACCCTCTTATCATGTTAAGAATCCTAGTCTCACCCCAACGGTACATGTTATAATATTCCAAACTTGTTGACTTTTGATGAAATATTATTTTCATCAATTCCTTTAGCTTTTGAACCTTCCAGCCCTCTTTGTACCCGTTGTTCATGATCTTCAGTATTTGTAACCTCCAAGGTAGCATGATAACTTATTTCATATACTTTCAAAGATGATCTCATTTTTGGTCTTGTATTAGTTTGCTTACGACGCACTTTTACGTACGAAAATATGGGGTGTAACAAAAATTCATAAAATAATTCCAAGAACTTCCAAGAACACAAGTTCTATAGCCTTGATAAGATCCAAACAAAGACAATTTTGATTAATTTAAGAAATCAAATGCCTTTACTTAAAAATTAATCAAAACAATAGATTCGGATCTTGACCGCTTAACGAGTAGCTTGAGATAACAACTACTAACTAGTAATTATCGCCTTCTAAGAATACCACAAAGGAATCAATCATATCACAATAAAGAAGTTATTTTACTACCTTGAAATATGAACTACTAAATGATATCACAATAAAGAAGTTATCTTACTACCTTGAACTATGAACTAGTAAATGTTGAAACATAAATCTCAAAGCATAAGTACCAAAGGTTCAAAAGAATTGTCAAAGTACAATATTATTAATCAATAATGAAATACCATAATGAACAAAAAGAACTCCTATTATAGAAGCAAAAAGTCCTTAAAAATAGGTAGGATGGATACCAAGGCATAAAAGAAACCCTAAAAGATTATTCTAGAATCTTAAAAAGAAACACTAACTTTGTAATGACCAGACCAATCGTTTTGAGTGTTGTAGCCCCGTTCTCCCATTTATTGCCTATTCTGTATTTGTTTGTTGTTATGTAACTTTCCGGGGAAGAGGTTTGGTTTCAGGGATGTTCCGGAATGAGTTGGGATACTTAGTCCCAAGGTTGGAAGCGTAAGTTGAAAGAGTTGACTGGATGTTGACTTTTGAGTAAATGACTCCGAAATGGAGTTTTGATTGTTCTGATAGCTCTGTATGGAGATTTTGGACTTAGGAGCATTTCAGGATATTGATTTGGAGGTCCGTACATGATTTTGGCTTGAATTAGCGAATGTTGGAAAAATAGAAGTTTGGAGAGTTGAGAAGTTTGATCAAGAATTGAATTTGTGGTTACTAAGCTAGGATTTTGGTTCCAGAAGTTGGAATAGGCCCGTTGTGTCATTTATGATACCGGTGCAAAATTTGAGGTCAATCGGAGTTGATTTGATAGATTTCGGCATCGATTATAGAAGTTGGAAATTCATTAGTTTCATTAGGCTTGCATTGGGGTGAGATTAATGTTTTTGATATTATTTGATGCGATTTGAGGCCTCGACTAAGTTTGAATCATGTTTTAGGACTTTTTGGTATGTTTGATTGAGGTTCCGGGGGTCTTAAGTGGTTTTTGGATGCTTAACGGATTGAAAGTTGACTTGAAGAGTTGCTGAAGTTTGCTGATGCTTGTGCTTCTGGTTTCCTTATATGCGATTGCGAGTGGAGGATTGCAATCACGAAGAGTATTAGAGCATATAGGATTTTTGTTCTATGCGTTATCATGAAGGAGTTCGCGATCATGTAGCTTGGGAAGGCAATGCTATGCGATCGTGTAGCAGGGGGCGCGTTCGCGAAGGAGGAAGAGGAGGCCTGGGCTCCACGTGTTGTTCATTACGATCGCGTGAGGCTATCCGCGATCGCGTAGGTCAGGGATAATTGGTGACCACATTTGCGACCTGGTCTATGCGTTCACATAGAAGGCTTTTAGGCCACTGAAGATTCTGTTCTTCGCGATCGCGAAGGAAATTTCGCGATCGCGATGTGTAATCCCTGGACATAATATAAGTTTTCAAAAATGAGAGTTTGAGTTATATCTCATAATTTGATTTTGGGAGCTCAGATTGAGGCAATTCTTGGAGGGATTTTCAAGGGATTGATTGGAATAAATGATTCTGTTATGACCCAAACTGAAGGGTCATGACAACACCCGGTACCTTAATCAACCGATTACCAACTCAACATATCTTTCTTATCATACTATCATTGGTAACTGGGCCAACATGGCCACAACTCGTAATGTATAACTATAAGTGGGAAAACACTGTATCAATGAACCATATTTCTTAAAACATGAATACATATGGGTCGTCAAGGCCTCTGACATACTATACAAAATGAACCTCTGTCTACAAAGCCTCTAAGAGTATTTGACATCAAATGGGATAGGGTACTGGCCTACCCATAAGTCTGTAGCAAAATTCTGACATGATGACTCATAGACTCGGTTGCACTCTGAATGAGGTGGAGTCTTACCGATACTTCGATGAATGCTAACCTCGTCTATTATGAGGGATCGTCAAACTAATTATATACACCCGCATGCAGCGTTCCCAACAAAAGGACGTTAATACTAATAATGTACCGAGTACGTAAGGCATATAAACAAGTATATCAAAGACATGGAAGAAACATGGAGTAAATGACTCAACCTATAAGTCTGGATTACTCTGTAAATCATGAAATACTTATAGTGTCATGCATATGCATATGAATGTCATGTCGTGCATAGGTACATGTATTCATAACATCATCAAGCCTCTTTGGGCATCCTATCATATTATCTCGGCCACTTTGGGCAAAATCATCAACGTATACTAGCTGATCAGGTGGTGGTGCGTATATAGTGTTGTAACCTTTTTCCATATCCCATATACATATAAATACATATATATATATATACGTGTATATAATGCCATCTGGTCATGGGTCAATGTACATGTATAAATGAATGCAATGCATGAGAAGTACGTCAATAAAATCTCTCGGAATGTCATAAAACCATTATTCCTTTGAGTAATATCATGAAATAAACTTTATCAACTTACTTATTTTCTGAGACCCATGAACAGATGTTGGAATAATAGGATATATGGGAAATCAAGAACATAAGCATCTCGGCATTTCTATGAATAGAGTCATTTATGGATGTTGTGCATTTGCTCGTTTCGTTTGTATCGCATGGATCATGCCAAAAGGAAAGAAGGGATAACATTAACATACCTGAGACGATTCTCTTGACAATCCCTCTAACACAAATCAATTACAACAACACGTAACGGTGAATCGAAGTAGGAAAAAATCTATATGATATTCTTGAGAAAGATTGTACCATGTTTTCTTAGAATTGCATCTCACGCATAATTGAATCTTGTATGAATTTTGTTGAAGCAATTTATGTGCTATAGCAGATCCGCATGATGTCTTTCCCAAATTGAATGAATGAATTTGAAATATCCCTTATTATCGTGGTGTGGGCCCCACTTCATAAGGTTTATTTAGCCACCAAAAAATCTCATAAAATGCCACCTAAATTTCCTAAACCAAGAGTCACTACTCGTATCCAAATAGTCACCCCTTTTTCCTTAATCAACTTTGTTAAATTCCCCACTAATCCAATAATTAACCAATTACCCACATAGTTAAGAATTATCTTAAATTACATAAGATACTACTCACTTTTAACACACTTTATACTTCTTACTATCATGGTCATGTGGTACCTTGTAGGGCACTAGTCCATAACACAGGGTATTATAGCTTGGACCTTGTTTTATTTAAAACTTCGACGAAACTCTTTTCCTTCGATTCGCTCACTCTTTCACCTTCACGAATTTACTTATCACTTGTTTGAAATAGCATAATACTTATAATCTCAAAACAATCTCATTCTCGAGCTTACGTGTTAAATTACAACGAAACTGTAATGTACAAAAATGCAGGATGTAACATCTCGTTTCCGAGCTTTCACCAATTTACTTATGGCATCCTTTTACATATAAAAACTTGGGGTGTAACCGATTCTAACTCGGATTTGGTTAATATACATGAATATATCATTGTTTCATCATTTATTAGAGGGTTGGGTTGAAAAAATTGGGAAAAATTGTAGAAACTTCATACGCTTAAATTTGAGGATTTGAAGGTCGAGTTGTTATCGGAATTGAGTAATTTTGGTATGGCTGGACTTGAGGTTGAATCGGGTGTTCGGATTTTGTTAATTTTGTCAAATGTTGAGATGTGGGCCAAGGGTTAACATTTTGAATTGATTTTTTGACATTTGCATACGAACTTACCTTTATCATATGAAATTGATTCGTATAGCTTGTGTTGATTGTATCGAGTTATTTGTGACTGGATTCGAGTCGTTCAGAGGCCGATTCGCGAGACAAGGGCTTGTTGGAGTAGATATTTGCTCGATTTGAGGTAATTAACGTTTCTAGATTTGGTTATAAGGGTATGAATCCTTGAATTACGTGTTATATGATTGGAGTTAAGGTGACACACATGGTAGGTGATGGGTATGTGGGCGTGCACCGTAGGAAATGTGACTTGGTCGATTCCGTGGAACTGTGTAGTCAAATAATCTTGTTATTATCCATATATTCTCCTTGTGTTACAGAAATTGAGTTGTGATTCATGATATAAATCATGCTTAGGCTATATGCTGGTACTGTTGGGACCCACAAGGGTCGAGTCTTAATTTGCAATTTTGTACTCAGTCACATCTATCATTTGCATATTATATCTCAGTCTTTGTTGCCATATATTGATACATCATATCATCATTGTTTGGGTTAATTGTCATGATATTCATGAGCCCGAGAGACTGGAGAGATTGATGACTAAGTGAGATCGGGGGCCTGATTGTGAGGATGTTTATGGGATCGAGTTGCACGCCATAGCAGGCTTTATTGATTCATATCATGATTGACTTATTTTAGCACTTGGGCAGGATTTTCCCCTCCGGAGTCTGGCTTACCTGCAGTTAGCGCAAAAACCTACTGAGTGCGAGTGCCGAGCAATTGGGAGGAATGAGTGACTGTGAGGACTGAGTGACTGTGAGGAGTGAGTAACTGTGAGGATTGAGTGAATGACAGGACTGAGTATACTCCGAGAGTATGAATATGATTGTTTTTCACTGTGTTACATTACAGTTGGCATGCATAATTGACATGTAGATATAAAGATATATCATTCCTCATTTCAGTGACACTTGGAATATTTTATTTGTTTTGAGCTTAGTGAACTTGAAAGCATGTCTACATTTTTGTATTATTAAATTCTGCATTTGGACTGTACCTATTGAGCTCGTCACTACTTTTAGCTCAAGGTTAGTCTTGTTTCTTATTTAGTACACTAGGTCAGTTGTACTCCTACTACACTTTATACTTTGTGTGCCGATCCATGTACTTCCGAGTACGGCGACTTCTAGCTTTTGAAGATTTATCTATCGGGTACTATCGAGGTAGCTTCCTTGGCATCCGCAGACCTTGACTCTCATTCTTTTCATTTACTTGTATTGTTCTATCTTTCTAGATAGTGTTTTTAGCAGTCCGACAATGTTATTCTTTAGATGCTCATATATTTAGTGACATCCATATTTTGGGGGATATTGTATTGAGTCGCGGTATTTTCTTGTAAGTATTTATGAGGTTTTACTCTTAAACTTATTTTTTTATGTTTTCAAATTTAAAGATGCGTGATTTATTATGATTGTCGGCTTGCCTAGGACGAGAGGCGCCTCACGACATGTGAGATTTGGGTTGTGACAAGTTTGCATCAGAGCCTAAGTTACCTAGGTCTCACGAGTCATGAGTAGGTTTAGTTGAGTCTTGTGGATTAGTACAGATATGTCTGTACTTATCTTCGAGAGGCTACCGAACCATTAGGAAAACTTTACTTTCTTGTATTCTTGTCATGTGAATTCGTTGATTCCAGAAACTAAAACTTTATGTTATTCAATTTTCTCACGCATGGTGAGGACACTAGAAACACGTGCTACCGGATTGGGCAGACAGCCACCAGTACCACCAGCTAGGGCCATGAGAGGTCGAGCCTGCAGTAGAGGCCGAGGTACAACTTTTACAGTAGATAGAGCAGCATTTGCAGATCTTGTAGTTGCTCCAACTCAGGTGCAGATTCCAGATATGGTTGAGCTGGTGGGACCAGCTCAGGCACCAGTTGTGCCATTGTGATTCCAGGCCTTCATGGCACGAGTTCTCCATTCTTTTCTTAGATAAGTTTGTGCACCGACTCGCAAGGAGAAACTGCATAGGCAGGTTGAGCAGCCACGCTAGGGGGTATGCCCGTGATCCAGTACGAGATGAGATTTTTAGAGTTGGCTCGTCACGCGATCTGGTTGGTTCCCACAGAGAGGGAGAGGATTAAGAGGTTCATTAATGGCCTCAGCTATGGATTGCATTTTGTTATGACTTGGGAGAATACATCAGGTGCTAGGTTCGACAAGGTGGTGGATATTGAGCAGAGGCTAGAGCTGGTTCGTAGTCAGGAGCATGAGGAGAGGAAGGCCAATATGCCTCGTGGTGCAGGTGATTTTAGCGATGTTCCTTCTGGGGGCAGTCCTACCACAACTAGGGTCATCCTTACCGGCCCGCTCAAATGGCTCGTCCGGTTCATCACGACATATTAGCTAGCCATGGTTCATGCAGTGCCAATCCGGTTCAGTCATCTCTCTTTGCTCTCCCATATTAGAGATCATCTCGTGCTCCATCTATTTAGGGTTCATCTATGCCAGGTCCTTTCAATAGTTATTCTGGTTCACTGGGCCAGATTTAGTCTTGACCACCAGCGGGGAGTTGTATCGAGTGCGGAGAGTTTGGGCATGTGTGGTGAATTCTGCAGCAGTTAGTTCACCACCCGCCCAGCCAGCTCGGAATGGGTCTCAGGTATTTTGAGGTCGCCCTAGAGAGGGAGGCCAATCATGTGGTGGTCAGGATCGATTCAATGCTATTCCTGCCAGTCCAGAGGCTGTTACTTTAGATGCAGTGATCACATGTATTGTTTTAGTGTGCCATATAGATGCTTCCACATTATTTGACCCTAGTTCTACTTATTCCTATGCATCATCCTATTTTACTCATTATTTGGGTATGCCTCGTGAGTCCTTAGTTTCACATGTTGATGTATCTACGTCGGTTGGCGATGCTATTGTTGTGGACCGTGTGTATCGGTTGTGTGTGGTGGCCATTGAAGGATTAGAGACTAGAGTTGATCTCTTATTACTTAGTGTGGTTGATTTCGACATGATTTTGGGTATAGATTGGTTGTCTCCATGTCATGATATTCTAGATTTTCACACTAAGATTGTGACATTGGCGAGGCCGGGGTTGACAAAGATTGAGTGGAGAGGTTCTCTAGATTATGTTCCCAGTAGGGTGATTTCCTATATGAAGGCACAACGGATGATTGGGAAGGGGTGCTTCTCATATTTGCTTTTGTGAGGGATGTTGGTGTTTATACTCCTACTATTGATTCTGTTCCGATAGTGCGAGACCTTTCAGATATGTTTCATGCGGATCTGCTGGGCATGCTACCTGACAGGGATATTGATTTTGGTATTAACTTGGTGCCGGGCACTCAGCCCATTTCTATCTCCTCGTATCGTATGGCACCATCATAGAAGGAATTGAAAGAGAATATTCAGGAGCTTCTTGATAAGGGGTTTATTCGGCCTAGTGTGTCGCCTTAGGGTGCTCCGGTCCTATTTGTAAAGAAGAAGGATGGTACTATGCAGATGTGCTTAGACTATAGGCAGTTGAACAAAGCTACAATAAAGAACAAGTATCCTTTGCCGCACATTGATGATTTGTTTGACAAGCTTCAGGGAGTGAGAGTGTTCCCTAAGATTGATTTGAGGTCTGGGTATCAGCAGTTGAAGATTTGGGACTTAAATATTCTGAAGATGGCTTTTAGGACCCGCTATGGCCACTATGAGTTCCCTGTGATGTCGTTTGGGCTGACCAATGCCCCAGCGATATTCATGCATTTGATGAACAGTGTATTTCGGCCATATTTTGATTTTTTAGTCATAGTCTTTATTGATGATATCCTGGTGTACTCACGTAACCAGGAGGAGCATGCACAACATTTGAGGATTGTACTATAGAGGTTGAGAGAAGCTTTATGCCCAGTTCTCCAAGTGTGAGTTTTGGCTCAGTTCAGTGTCGTTCTTAGGACATGCGGTGCCCAGTGATGGGATTAAAGTGGATCTAAAGAAGATAGAGGTGGTTCAGAGTTGACCCAAACTGTCTTTACCTACTGAGATTTGGAGTTTTCTCGGCTTGGCCAGATATCATCGATGCTTTGTGGAGGGTTTCTTGTCCATTGCACCGCCATTAACTAGGTTGACCTGGAAGGGTGCTCCATTCAGATGGTCAGATGAATGTGAGGAGAGCTTTCATAAGCTCAAGACTGCCTTGACCACAACTCCAGTTCTAGTTTTGCCTTCTACGTCATGCTCTTATACATTGTATTGTGATGATTCTCGGATTAATATTGGGTGTGTCTTGATGCATGAGGGTAGAATGATTGCTTATGCTTCGCACCAGTTGAAGCCCAATGAGAAGAACTACCTTGTTCATGATTTGGAGTTGGCAACAATCGTTTATGCATTGAAGATCTGGAGACATTATCTCAATGATGTGTCTTATAAGGTATTACTGGATCATTGGAGTCTCCAACACTTGTTCAAACAAAAAGATATAAATTTAAGACGGCGGAGATGGTGGGAGCTACTAAAGGACTGTGATATTACCATTTTGTATCATCCTTGGAAGGCCAATATGGTAGCCGATGCCTTCAGTAGAAAGGCGGTGAGTATGGGTAGCCTTGCATTTATTCCTCTTGTGAGAGACTTCTTGCATTAGATGTTCAGGCCTTGGCCAATTGATTCGTGAGGTTAGATATTTTGGAGCCCATTTGGGTTCTAGCTTGTGTGGTTTCTCGGTCTTTCCTATATGATCACATGAGAGAGCATCAGTATGATGACCCTGATCTGATTGTCCTCAAGGACACGGTTCAGCACGGTGATGCCAAGGAGGTTACTATTTGGGATTATTGGGTGTTGAGGATGTATGGTCGGATTTGTGTGCCCAATATAGATGGGCTGCATGAGTTGATTCTGGAGGAGGCCCACAATATGCAGTATTCCATTCATCTGGGTGCCTCAAAGATGTATCAGGACTTGAGGCAACACTATTGGTGGGGGAGGATGAAGAAAGATATAGTGCGGTTTGTAGCTTAGTGAATAAATTATAAGCAGCTGAAGTACGAGCATCAGAGACCTGGCGAATTGCTTCAGAGGCTTGAGATTTCGGAATGGAAATGAGATCGTATCACCGTGGATTTTGTAGTTGGGATCCCATTGACTTCGAAGAGGTTTGATGCTATTTAAGTGATTGTGGATCGATTGACCAAGTCTGCGCATTTCATTCCAGTTGGGACTACCTATTCTTTGGAGTGGTTGGCTGAAATCTACTATCACGACCCTAAACCGGACCCAGTCGTGATGGCGCCTCTCGTGAAATAAGACCAGCCGACACAAACCCGCAAACCAATTAAGATAGTTATAATAATTCATTTTAAGTCATAAATAAACTATAAATCCCAAAATGAATAGTAGATTAGAACAATGCGAAAACAACACAGTCCGACATCGAGGTGTCACCAGTCATGAGCATCTAAAAACCCATCTAAGAGTATGAAAAGACTAAACAGTCTAGTACAAGCTAGTACAAAGGAAAGTAAAGGTAGGAAGGAGAAGCACTGGGTTGCGAACGCTGAGCAGCTACCTAGTCAACTCCGAACAGCCTGCTAGAAAGCAATAAGCCCTCGCTAGCATGACCTAAGACTCCTGGATCTGCACACAAGGTGCAGGGAGTAATATGAGTACGCAAACTCAGTAAGAAATAAAAGTAAAGGCAACTGAAAGATAAGAAAACACATAAAATACATCAAAATCCTACAACGAGGTAGTATAAAAACTAGAACATTGCAATAACACAGTAAAAGCTCATAAAACACCTTAGTTCAGTGAAAAACTCTTTAAAACATCGTTTAATAGTCCATACGAGTGATGAAAACATGGAGATAAGGAATGAAACATAAGTAAATACCAACAGAACCAGCCCCTTGGGCTATTTCACAGTCACTCGTATCAGTCCCCTCGGGAAATAACATGAAACAACAACAACCCCTTAGGCAATATCTTATCTCAAACTAGGTACCCGCGCTTACTGGGGGTGTACAGACTCCGGGAGGGGCTCCTTACAGCCCAAGTGCAATATCAAGCCATCTTGTAGCATAATCAAACATGCACTCGGCCTTATAACAAGCCACCTCGTGGTGTAACAAATCAGGCCCTCAACCTCATAATCATGAATTAGTAAAATACCTCTGTGGCGCGCAGCCCGATCCCATAATAACCTTACAACACAGGCCCTCTACCTCACTCTGTCAAAAATCTCTAAAATCTACTCGGGCATAGTAAAATATGATACTCTACCCACAATATCATTTAAAAATATCAAAACGGAATAAACATGACTGAGTTATGAAAACCATAGAATACAACATGACTAAGTACAAATATGAAGTCAAAACAGTGAGGAATAGTAGTAAAAATCTCCTAAGGGTCCAAAACAGTTGGCACGAGGCCCAAATATTGCATTCATCCCAAAACATGATAATATCAAACAATTTTCAATCAAATACGCAGTTTAAAAGTCATACGGGATGGACTAAGTTACAATCCCTAACGGTGCACGACCCCACACTCGTCATCTAGCGTGCGCGTCACCTCAATGTAGCAAAACGATGTGAAATCCAGGGTTTCATACCCTCAGGACAACATTTACAATCATTAATTACCTCTATCTGGTCCAAACTCTAGCCAGCGATGTCTTTGCCTCTTGAACCGGCTTTCCGGATGTTCAAAATCTATCCAAAAACAGATTTATACTATAAAAATATCGTAAGGGAACATAGCCCACTCTAAAATAACCAATTAACATAAAAAATCTCAAAATTGGCCAAACCCGACCCCGGGCCCACGTCTCGGATTCCAACAAAAATCATAAAACTAGAATCCTTACACTCTCACGAGTTCATACATATCAAGAATACCAAAATCCAACCACAAATGACCCCTCAAATCCCTAGATTTAGGTCTCCAATTTCCAAGCCCTAACTTCCAATTTTTAGGCTTTAGATTCCACAAATTCCATGTTTAATTAGGTAGAAATCATATTAGGATTCAGTATTAAGTCCATAAATATTACCTCCAAGTGTTTCCCCTTGATTCCTTTTTCAATCCTCCTCAAAAAGCTCTAAAATCGTTCAACACTGGTGAAACTTAGACCCAAAATCGCGAATATGGCCTTTTAAACATTCTGCCCACCTATTCACGATCCTTCTTCGCGAACGCGGTCAATGCCTCGTGTCCACGAAGCACAAACTTACATTGATTACTAATTCCTTCATTGCGAACACGACACCCCTAATGTGAACACGAAGCTTCAGCTAATCAAAGCATTGCGAAGTCGACGACACTCTCGCAAACGCGAAGCACAATTCTCCACGACCTCAGCGGCTCACCGTTCCTCTACCCGAACGCGGCAAAGACCTCACGAATGCAATGACCACTGACCTCAGCCCTCCACGAATGCGAGACCACCTTTGCGAATGCGAAGGCTAACTCCACAGCCTTGCATCCTAACCCTTCGCGAACGCAGGACATCCATCGCGAACGCGAAGGTCAAAAACCTGCAACACCAACAAAAGTTTTTCTAAATTTTCCTCCAACATGAAATGATCCGATCAACCACCCGAAACTTACCCAAGGCTCCTTGGACCTCAACCAAACATGCCAACATATCCCATAAACTCATTCAAACTTGTTCCAACCTTCGGAACTTTCAAAACACAAAATTTACATCGGATTCAAGCCTAAGAATTTCAAAAGCTTCCAAATTCCGCTTTCGATCAAAAGGTCTATTAAACGTCGTTCGATTGACCTGAAAGTTTGCACACACATCACCAATGACACAACAGAGCTACTCCAACTTTCGGAATTCCATTCCGACTCCTATATCAAAATATCACCTATCAACCGGAAAATGCCAAAATTCCAATTTTGCCAATTCAAGCCTAAATCTACTCCGAACATCCAAAACATATTCCGATCACACTCTTAAGTCCCAAATCACTTCCCGAAGCTATCTGAACCATCGGAATTTACATCCCAGCCTTTTTCACATAAGTCAACATCCGGTTGACTTTTCCAACTTAAACTTACTCAAAAGAGACTAAGTGTCTCAAACCTTACCAAAACCTCTCCGAACCCGAGCCAACCAACCCGATAACACATAATACAGCTGAACAAGACAATAAGAAGCACAAATAGGAGAAATGGAGCGTTAAATCATGAAACAACTGGCCGGGTCGTTACATCTACATTCACGAAATTGTTTGCCTTCACGGTGTTTCTGTGTCCAGCATATTAGAGTGGGGCACACAATTGTTAAACCCCATATTTTCGTACTTGAAAGTACACCATAAGTAAATTGATGGAAGCTCGGAAATGAGATGTTATCCCACATGTTTCTATGTTAAAGTTTTGTCGTATGTTAAACGACACAAGCTTGGGAATGAGATTATTTTAAGGTCGAAAATATTATGCTATTTCAAAGAAGTGATATAGAAATTCATGAAGGCGAAAGGGTAGGAGAATCGAAGAAAGTGAGTTTCGTCAAAGTTTGTCAATTTGGGATAAAGTACGGTCTGAGCTATAATACCCGGTATTTATGGACTAGTGACATACAAGGTACCACATGACCATGATAGTAAGATGTATAAAGTGTGTTAAAAGTAAGTAGAATTTTAAGTAAGTTGATATAATTCTTAATTATGTGGGTAATTGGTTAATTATTGAATTAGTGGGGGGATTAAAAAAGTTGATTAAGGAATTTTGGATAAAGACTAAAGGGCCCCAACGTGGCATCCCATAAAGTCTTATAATGTGACTCTTAAAGTGCATAAGATAGGTTTCAAAATTAAAGGATGAGGTTGATTAATCATATAAAGTGTAAAAGATCTCTCAAAATAGCAAAATTGAGATGCTTATGGCAAAAGCTACAATAAATGATCTCCTTCAGCAAGATTCATATGAGTTATAATACTTAATAATATAGAAATTCAAAATGTTAGCAACATGAATTTTTCTAGAAAAATCATACGAGACTACGTAATGTTATAGCAACGGGATTTTGTGATTCTAAGGGAGTATGGTGCAATATTTCTCAAAGAATATCATACGGATTTTTCACTACTTCGATCCGCCGTTAAATGTTTTGTAGCAATCAATGTGTGCTGGAGAGATTGTCAAGAGGATCGGCTCAGGTATGTTAAGGCTAAAACTTTCCTTCATTTTGGCATGATCTCGTAACTACATGTGTTTGATAACGAGACATAAAGAAAAGTTCATACTCCTGAATTTATATACATTATCCTAGCCTAATAAGTTATAGTATTCTCCCTTATCGGGACTTTATAATCAATTGAGTATTGTCTTCTTAATGTCAAGAGAGCAGAGAGCCAATATATATACACACAATATTACAGTATTTTCACCACCATCGAGCTATAATCGGTGGGCGAGCCCCTATTGGGCAACCTTCGATTAGATGGTAAGTTATCTAATAAGCCTACTATGGCCGAGCGCCTATAAGTGAGCCCAGCACGGCTGAGATACAAAGCCTAGTATTGTTGAGCGCCTATGAGCGAGCCTACTACGGCAGAGCAGTTATATATACCGAGCTATATAGGGTCGGACAACTATTTTACTTACTATATTGAGAGAGTTGGGCTAGTATCAGCAGGTAAGCATATCTTTAGATTATCTTTGACTCCCAGTTACTTTCAGTTTTTACATTATTAGTTCAGTTTCAGCTTTCAGTTATTCTGTTGTCGTATATACTCCGTACATTTTTTCGTAGTGACGTCCCTTTGCTTGGGATGCTGCATTTATGCCTGCAGGTATAGAAAATCAGTTTGACGAGCCCTTAGAGTAGGCGAGGTTAGCATTTAGCGAATGATCGGTAAGTCTCCACCTCATTCGGAGTGTAGCCGAGTCTCTGAGTCATCGTGTCAGAATTGTGCTACTGACTTATGGGTAGGCCGATACCCTGTCCTATTTAATGTAGAATACTCTTAGAGGCTTTGTAGATAAATTTTCATTTTGTACAGTATGTCAGAGGCCTTGACGGCCCATGTATATTCATGTTTTAAGAAAGATGGTTCATTGATACAGCGTTTTCCCACTTATAGTTATAGATTACGAGTTGTGACCATGTTGGCCTAGTTACCAATGACAGTATGATAAGAAAGATATGTTACATTGGTACTCGGTTGAGTAAGGCACCGGGTGACCGTCGTGACTATTCGGTTTTGGGTCGTGACAAAAGTGGTATCAGAGCAGTTCTATCCTAGTGAGTCTACAAGTCGTGTCTAGTAAAGTCTTATTTATGGGTGTGTTGTGCACCACAATTATAAGCAGGTGGCTACAGGGCATTTAGGACTGTCACTCTTGCTTCTTACTCTAGATCATGTGGTAGAGCTCACTTGTAAGAACTCAATTTCCTAAACTCTATCTTATTCATAATACAACGATGCCTACATCTAGAAAGACGATTGGTAAGAGATATAGCTATGGAAGAGTTGAGTTAGAGGAACTTGATTTTTGCATCATGCTTATGATGGATAAATATGAGGTATTCAGCAGATCACGTGTATACTAAGATGTGTAAGCTTCTTGATAAGGATCCTTAAGGAAAGAATATCTATCCACCTTTATGGTGAAAGGCAATGAGAGATTTAAAAGATAGATACAAGTTTCAACAAGTAAAAGTAGAAAGGTAAGAAGGGTAAAAGGTACCAAGTTAATGAACATTAACAGTATTTACAATTCAAGCAGAAAATATAAGCACTGTGAATTACCTTCAGCAGTAACAGAGTTATGTACAATTGGCCACACCCATCTCTGTTATGCCATATGGGGGCTAAAAAGTGCAGTTTAAGAAACGGACGGGATATCAGGATCCGGCTAGGGTTAAGGTAACCCAAAATGGTGAATGGATTATTTGCGTTAATTGACATTTCTGAAGGATATTGCAAATGTGCTAATAGATCTCACTGTGGGACACCCAAGTGGTGCACTCTAAAATAGTACAGCTAGATATGAGTACTATAAAGATAGGTACCGGAAGCCTTGAAGGGATAAATATTACCTTAGAGTGGCCTCCATCCCTAGTAGAGAGAAAATGTTAGGCAACCCGAAGACCCAATGATTAAAGCAAGAGAGATAAAAGCAAAAGAATGTCTTGTTGAAGTCTTCAAAAAAAATGATAGGTAGAAATATTAGCAGGGAAAGAAGAAGAGAGATAATGAAACATTACAAGTAAGATGTGATACATGGATGACAATGGAAGATAAAAAATGATAGTATTATAGAGTCTATAGTCAAGAGAAGGGAAAGACGAGAGGTGTCAGGCCTTGAGAAAACAAAAGAGTATGGGTATGAAGTCATATCCTCATTCCGAGAAACAAGTTCGTGACTCTAACATAATTACCAAAAGGAAAAGTTAGATCCCAAAGTAATACAAATAAATATGGTCTGGTGAACAAGTTAAACTAAACATGAATTAGGGATTGAGTGATTTCATAATAGTCGGCATTATAAGGATTTCAAAGATTGCATTCCGAAAATAATAGAATGGATGACAAAAGGATAACCTTTAAAGGTCATTCAAGAAGACGCTTCCCTAAAGCAAGTAATGTGAACAAAGTTAAGCTTAAGGGACTGTATGAAGTAGTTACACTAAGTTTCACCCTCGCAAGTAAGGAAATTTGTTATATTTGGTGCAGAAGGATTACCACAAGGTGAGTAAGGGTCATCGATGATGTGAGAAGATGCCAAGATGAAAAGGTAAAACATCTATAGGTAGATCGTCGAAGCGCTAGATCTTAATACTCCCTAAAAGGGGGGAGGGGATATGGAGTTATGTGGCATTGAGTCAGAACTAAGTGGTTCTAGTAATTATGGAATGGTAAAGGAAGAATGCAATAAAAATGAGAAAGGGATGAAATTGCACTTATTCAACGCCTATAGATATGCTACGATTCTAGAACATTATGCAAATACGACGTCAAGGAAAGGAAGTAAGGGTTCCTTCCCGAGATGTTATTGAGAAATAAGGAGCCAGTAGGAGACGTAAGTTAAGATAAAGGAAATAACCCAAGAAAGATTACGCGGAATATTGATATGAGAATGGGCCAACGAGTAGTTAGTAGTTAATTCAGGAAGAGCCTAGTTATGGCTACACAAGAGGATACAGACAAATCAACAGATCGGGAAAGATGAACATAGTGAACCCCAACATGGGGAATTCAGTCTCGCAAATATGGCATTGTAATACTTGAGGTATATTCAAATAACAGTTGGGAAAGTTAAAGGTACCATATGAGTGTTAGAGAAATAAAAGAGGATGCCACTAGGAAGACAGTCTAAATATTAGTTCAGAAGCAACCTTACAAGCACAGGGGCGTAGAGGTAGGTAACTACGGATAATTATAGGCAAGGAAAGACATCAAAAATTCTATCGGATACGATATAATAAGCTCGCAGCTTTACAAGAGTCAAAAGGTCCTCCCTAAGTACTACAATGAAAGACTAGATTAAGAAATAAGGAAGAATGCTTCAACCCAAACATGGTAACTTGAAGGAGAAATAGTCATGTAAAAACAATCTCACAACAACATTGTACGCACTCCATGAGAAAGTGGAACCTACCATGGCTAATGAACGAGAAGTAAAATCAAAAGTAATACTTGAGATCATAGGAGTTGCACGAAAATTTCGGCATGTGTGGGAACTAAGATAAGTTAAGTAGGTACATAACAAGGAGGCAGAAATACCAGGAAAAGTAATAGATTATGTTCAAAGAAAGCTGAGAAGGAACGAAAAGAATTATTCGATGAATGATTCAGAGTTAGTTACATTATGAACACACTTAATGGTTCGGAGTATTATCTATACAACATATATATTGACATTCATACAACTATAAAAGACTCTGGTATAAGTTAGAATATTGTATCATGGATATTCCATAGCACCCATGAAAGGTTAAAGTAATAACTAATACCAGGAGCCGCACATTAGAAGATAGATTAAGCCTACATAAAGGTTGATCAGAGGAGAAAGGAAACTAAAGAGTTACATCAACTCAGTAAATTAGGAGTATGATTATTGGACCCAAAAAATTATAGACAACGTGATTGAGAATATTGCAGAATCACTCATAATATCAAAGTTACAAGAGAGATAGTACAACAACCATATTCTATAACAACTCTACAAAAAAGCTAGTTAGAAGAGTACCAGCCTCATAAGAAGTCAGTATGAAGCTCCCACCGGAATGTGTATGCACTATAGATGCAAGTATTATAATAGAGCTTCAAGTTGTTGGTGTGGATCATACCTATATGGAAGGGAGGTTATGAAAGAGATAGAAGATTTGATGCGAGATTTTAAGGCAAGTAAGGTAATGGTGAACAACGTACGAGATACTCAAATGCCGAAGGTTGTGAATAGTCCATACTTTGGATAGAAGACTAGAAGCGTTTGGGATTCACTATCCAGGAATGATAACAGCATCGTTACTGACATATCATCCAGCCTATGGTTTCTAGTTATCGGGAGGACTAGTTAAAAGAGTAAAGAAGAGTTAGAGAAGATGCGATGTCTCGCTTGATGTTCCAGAAAAACATACGAAAATCTATGGTACAAGCAAGTTGAAGGAAGGTTGCGAGTAGTATAAATGGATATGTGTAGGTCACAAGCTAAAGTATGGTAGAGCGACAAGGTTTTAAAAAGTCATGAGTAAGGATAAGGAAAGTCGAGTAGAAAGGTAACAAAAATGAATGAGTCCTCGGGATTAAGCCCATGAAAACAAGAGAGCTGATGACTTCTCTAAGTTATATGAAGCTCAATATAGCCTAAACAAACTCAAAGGAGTCTAAGACTAGTAGCATGTAGAGAAGATGGAATGCTACCCTGGTAGTAGAATGATGGTGTAATTGTGATAGGTAAGCGATGAAGTTTGGGCCTTCGATTGAGTTATGATTTAAGAGAAAAAGGGGGGGGGGTGGGATTTCATGAGTTGCACGGGATTAGATAACCCCCATAGGATGAATCACGATGGGATGCTATGAAATACGGTTATGGAAGAATGGTATCGCCCACAGGTGGATCAGTCTAATCATTTAAGATGTTCCCTGATGCGACATGAGCCGTAGCGGCAGTGTTACGTAAGAGGTTTAAGTTATCAGTAGTAGATTATAGATCGACATTAAGGTGAATCAACAATGGATGGATAAAAGTTATGAGGGGTGATTAGGCCATCATTCTTAAGATGAACATTAATAAAGAATCATTAAAGGACTTAGATTTATACCTATATGATAAGCAACGAGAGTTACCTAGAGTTTGGTAGCAGACCTTAGTAGCGATAAATCGAAGTAAGAGTTATGGTATAGTATGGCCTACCTAGATGCGGTAAAGTCATACGAATGGATAATCGGGTCTATGAAATAAGATACAACAATATCAGTAAGTCCAAAAAGGTATCGAGCGAAGAACGGACTAGAGGAAAAATCTGGAGGGAAGAGTCGCATAGGCGTACATCCAAGGAAAAAGTGGTACAGACTACATGACAGAAGGTAGCAACAGTTACCATATTAGAAGGATTATGACCACAAGTAGAGGCCTAAAGGGGGGAATGCCCTGGCCTGTGGAATTATTCACAGAACAATTGCATAGATGGGAAGGAGTACTAAAGTATTTGGAAGACATAGGGTATGAAAATGATAAGTGCATCAGTCAACATTCAAGGACGAATATTCCAAATGGAGGAAGGATGTTACACCCCAAAATTTCATACGCGAATATACGCCATAAGTAAATTTATGGAAGCTTGAAAATGAGATGTTACATCCCGCATTTTTATAAGTTAAAGTTTCGTCGTAAGTTAATCGACGCAAGCTTCGGAATGAGATTATTTTGAGTTTACAAATATTATGCTATTTCAAATAAGTGATAAGTAAATTTGAGAAGGTGAGAGGGTAAGCGAATCGAAGAAAGTGAGTTTCGTCGAAGTTTGTCAATTGGGGATAAAATACGGTCCGAGCTATAATAACCGGTATTTATGGACTAGTGCCATACAAGGTACCACATGACCATGATAGTAAGATGTATAAAGTGTGTTAAAAGTAAGTAGTATTTTAAGAAAGTTGAGAAAATTCTTAATTATGTGGGTAATTAGTTAATTATTGGATTAGTGGGGGGGTTAACAAAGTTGATTAAGGAATTTTGGATAAAGACTAAGGGGCCCCAACGTGGAAGCCCATAATATCTTATAATGTGACTCTTAAAGTGCATAAGATAGGTGTCACAATTAAAGGAAACGGTGGCTTAGTCATATAAAGTGTAAAAGATCTCTCAAAATAGCAAAATTGAGATGCTGATGGCAAAAGCTAGAATAAATAATCTCCTTCAGCAAGATTCATATGAGTTATACTACGTAATACTATAGCAACTCATTCAAAATGTTAGCAACGTGAATTTTGCTAGAAAAATCATACGAGACTATGTGATGCTATGGCAACAGGATTTTGCGATATTAAGGGAGTACGGTGAAATCTTTCTCAAAGAATATTGATGTTGAGCTTAAAGTACATATATATATATATATATATATATATATATATATATATATATATATATATATATATATATATATATGTATATCGCCTCATGTTTTACTTTTGTTTCATGGATTTAGGATGTAAAATGTGCTGATTTATATTAATTTAAGGTGTTTTTATGTGTAGGAATGATCCGAGAGCAATTGGGGGTGAAATGTGTGAAATTAGAGCCAAAACGGACGAAAACATGAAAATTGGAAATTGCAGTGCCACATGCGGCACCTATCCCTACTTGTGGCGCCAGAGTCAGTAGCTAAAAGTTTACAGCGCCATTGAGGGCGCCTGGCGCTGGGCAGGGCACCGGTGGCGTGAATCATGTCCAGATTCACCCGGGACACAGTTATTTTGGCCTTAGACCTACCCAACACGTATAAAAGCAAAACTTAACATATTTTGAAGGGTCTAACATAATTTGAAGGAGAATTCACGTGGAGGAACACACACCACACTTGGACGAGGCTTCTAACTAGTTTTTCTTCTCTTCTCTTCTTTTAATCTAATAGTTTATTAGTTCTAGAGCTTTGGGTGCTACATGAACGTTGGGGTTTGAAGCTTCAATTGCTCTTATTATTTTATAATGTTGGTTTATTTATTCAATCTATTTCTTAATTATTTGATTGTTTGATCATTGAATACTATCTACGGATCTAAGATTGAATTCGAAAGAGGGAATTCTAGATTGCATATTAGATGGAGTAGAGAAAGATCTTAACTCTTAGGGGGGCGGATTTGTGGTTAGGATAGGAATTTACCTAATCGCCTTGCTTGGTTACTATACGGGAATTATAAATACGTTCTTGTTAATCCTAATTCCATAGGAATGTAGGCGTTATGTTAGCTTGAAAAGGCGAGTTGTTCTTCGGAGAAGGCTAAGAGCAATATTAACCCCGTCAATCAATAAACTAGATAAATTAGATGATTTAAGTGAAAAACTCAATGGGATTGTTAGATAACCCGTAGCTCTAGATTATTCACTCCCATTGAATTTGTCTTTAAGCTTGACGTTGTTTTCTTGAATCTCTTAATTTGTTACTCTAGCTTAATTTTAGTCAAATATTGATACATTAGGATTCACATAAATAGATTAATTGTTTGGTTTAATTTAGTTGATAATTAATAACAAGTCCCAGTGGGTACGATATCTAGACTTACAATCCTATATTACTTGTCGACCATGTATACTTGCGTGTGCGTTTGGGGGCAACGAGTTTTTGGCGTCTTTGCCGGGGACTTAGAAATTAACTAGTCTACTAGATTAGATTTTTACTCTTTGTCTATTCAAGTTTTTAAATTGTTATCTTAGTTTAATATTTACTATCTTTATTGATATGGCATCTTGGAATGAGAATAGGTCGAATATTAGTTATTCATATTATGGTGATCCTTGTCCATATTGTGGAAGACCACACTTAGGGCAAAATTGTGCATCTTAATCGTATGAGTGGAATTTGTGTAATGTGTGTGGTTGTCAAGGGGGCCATTGGGATGGCAGTCCTAATTCTTATTATCCTTCTCAAAGCTCTTATTATAATATTTCTAATAATGTTTATGAGTTTGATAGGAGCAAGGAAGTGGAGGATATGGAATGCGTGGCTCGTATTATGGACATGATGAGGCAAGAAGCCGAGCAAAAGAACATGATGATGAGGCAAGCAGACGAGCAACAGAACATGATGATAAGGCAAATAGCTGAGCAACAAGTTCTTGATGCCTTAGCGATCAAAAGACTCCAGGCTAGAATGGACGAATTAATGGCCAATTTCCAAGAAAAACCTTAATTCGATGAAGAGAGTGAATTTTCACAAGAAGATTATTTTGAAGAAGCAGATATAGTGAGCCAATCTAGGCTAGAGGAACAAGCTCAACTAATAAAATCTCATGAGTTTCTCCGTGATGGTCTTTCAAATATGACAAAACAGTTGATAGACGAAAGAACTAAGGTCAGGCATGAGATAGACCAATTTGACTCAGATATTCATGACCTGTAGGCTCACTTGAATAAAAAGGTTGAGGCGTCTGATGCCATAGAACTAATTGTTGTGGATACTGGCCAGATTGTGGAGCGGAAAGAGGAACTCCAACTATTGAACCAAAATATTTTTAATGATGCCCATGTTGATGAAGTGTGCAAAAGTGAGGATGTCAAAAGTGAAGTGATTCTAGAGTTGGACCGCATTGGACCTCATTCTAACCATTTTTCAACATTGTGTTTGGATGGTGACATGATAATTGATCCGTTTGAGCATATGAAGGATCCAATGGATGGGGAACAAAGTGCATATATTCTAAAATTTGTCATACCAAGGAGGCAAAATGACATTCTTTACTTAATGGCCAGAAGTGCAAGATGCGATACCTATTGCTTGGTTCCTTTATTTTTTCACCACCGCCTCAGGAACGTGATAGAAAAATTGATGCAAAATTGGAGCCGCAATTCATATCCTCAACGTGGAAGGAAAAGTGGTGAAAGTGATGACGTAATGCCGCGACTTAAACCAAGCGCTTGTTGGGAGGCAACCCAATTTTATTTTTTTCTTTTTCTTTCTACTGTTGTTTAATATTCTTTTTATTGTGTTATCTTTGTAGTGTTATTTTTATATTTTGTAGGAGCAGGAGCATGAAGTCAAATCCAATAGGCATGTGCAAAAGCAAGAAGGTGGTTGAAACTAAGTGTGAGGTACCCGTACAAAAGGATCATATCTGGGAGAAGTCTGAATATCCCGTGAGCTGCTAATGTTTCGGTCGTTGGCCTACCAGGGAGTCTCTTTTACCCTATTGTTATTTTCAGTGTGCATTGAGGATATTGCACAATTTTAAGTGTGGTGTGAGGATATTGTCTAGGTGATTTTATATGCTATCTTAGCTTAGTTGTAGTACTCGTTCTTAGTGTAGTAGTTTTTGTTTAAAAAAAAGAAAAAACAAAGAAAAAAAATCGAGCAATTTGGACTTTTCCCAACGATGGATTTTGTGGACAGCTCTCTTGAGGTATTAAGGTCCAGTAAAAATGAAAAAAGGGGTAAAAAATAGAAAATATCCAAAAATATGTCTTTTATTTTTTTAGGTAGCAATAATCCCCCGTGGTTTTTCCATCGGTTATATCCTAATCGGTTAGAATAGATTAGGACTTTAGGAAATAAAAGGAGGAAGATTGATGAACTTAGGCTCCTTTGACTTGTTTGATTGTAGCATATTTAAGCTTTGGCATATGTAGTATCTTCCCAATGTTTAAAATTGTTCATGATGGCTTGATGAAATTGGATAGCATGTCTTGTGATGCCTATGTCTCTTATGCTTGACTTATATTCACTTTGTGCTTAATGCTTAATATCTTGTGGCCTCGTGAATACTTGCATTGTTTGAGAATCGTAATAAGACCGTCCTTAGTGAGTCATGTGCCATGTGTGAAGTGAGATTTTGTGTAGTCCATGTTATTGTGATTGGGTCTACAACTTGCCAGGTATGTGAGTCGAAGAGAAATTTTAGGTGATGCTAAGTTTGAAAAATGATTTTTGGCTTTCTTTAATATTTTTGAGCTTAATTACTTATCACAAATAAAATCTATCCCCAGTATAATCTTTTGAGCCTATAGATTTTTATTTGGCACCCATATTACGAGTCTATACCCTTTTGTTCTTAAATGACATTATTTTGATCCTATTACATCTTATGGCACTTTAATTGTGAAATGAGCGCTAGAAGAAGTATGGACTACATTTGAGGTGGCGTTTGAGTGGAACCAATAGAAGAAGAAAGGTTCACTTGTTTTGTAAAATAATACACCACTAGTGGAAATTGAAAAAGGAAAAAGAATAGTTGAAAAAAAAATCGAAAAAGGGAAATTGAGATGATTAAATTTTTGCCTTGTCCTGGCTAGTGGGGAATAAATTAAAATAGTGCTTAAAGAATGAATGAATAATTTTGGGGAGTGATATCGTTTGTGAATTTGAAGTGGATTGAAGAATTTTTGCTTGAGTTTATTATGTGAGGTGTTAAGTGCGTAGGAGGGTGAACCACTAATCCCAAATATGATCATACCCATCCCTTGGCCCATATCACAACCGTATAAAGTCTTAATTGATTTTATATTGAGTGAGCCTACATTAGTGGAGATTTATATTATGGGCAAGCATATGGACCGTGTTGCATGCATATGACTTCTTTGTGAGAGTGAGAGATTTTCTTTGATATATGTGAGTCCTTGAACTATATTTGATCATGAGATTCAAATGTGTGGATTCAACTTACTCTCTTGTTCTTGTTGTGAGGGAACATGGTTCACGAGGGATAGGTAACATTATTAAACTTCTCTGTGATTTAGGGTGTTCAAGCCATGGGTGCATTGATATATATATATATATATATATATATATATATATATATATATATATATATATATATATATATATATATATATATTGAGTCGACTTTTGAGGATAGGATTGTTATGATCACGTTGTCTTTGTTGTGAATATGTGAAGAATGGTAAAGTAAAGGGAAGTGTAAGTGATTGCATATGCTATAGTTTAATTGTTGCTACCAATCATAGTCACGGGTCGAGTATATGGTTAAAAGTTGAATTGCTCCTCTATAGTTGAGACTTGTAAATAGTTGGGGGTTAATTTTATAGTCCCATTGCTCGAGGACGAGCAAGAGTCTAAGTGTGCGGTGTTGATGTTGAGCTTAAAGTATATATATTTATATGTATATCGCCTCATGTTTTACTTTTCTTTCATAGATTTAGCATGTAAAATGTGTTGATTTATATTAATTTGAGGTGTTTTTCTGTGCAGGAATGATCCGGGAGCAATTGGGGGCGAAATGAGCGAAATTAGAGCCAAAACGGACGAAAACATGAAATTGGAAATTGCAGTGCCACAGGCAGCGCCTAGCCCTACCTCTGGTGCCAGAGTCACTAGCTAAAATTTTACAGCGCCATTGAGGGCGCCTGGCGCTAGGCAGGGCGCTGGTGGCGTGAATCTTGACCAAATTCGCCCGGGATATGGTTATTTCGGCCCTAGACCTACCCAACACATATAAAAGCAAGACTTAACATATTTTTGAAGGGGGAATATGCCACTTTGGAGAGGTCTAACATATTTTGAAGGAGAATTCGCGTGGAGGAACACACACCATGCTTGGATGAGGCTTCTCACTAGTTTTTCTTCTCTACTCTTCTTTTAATCTCATAGTTTATTAGTTCTAGAGTTTTGGGTGCTACATGACGTTGTGGTTTGAAGCTTGAATAGCTCTTATTATTCTATCATGTTGGTTTATTTATTCAATCATGCACTTAATTATTTGATTGCTTGATCACTAATTAAATACTATCTATGGATCTAGGATTGAACTCGGGATAGGGAATTCTAGGTTGCGTATAAGATTAAGTAGAGCAAGAACTTAACTGTTGGGGGGGGGGGGGGGCGAATTTGCAGTTAGGATAGGAATATACTAATCGCCTTGCTAAGTTACCATACGAGAATTATAAATGCATTCTTGTTAATCCTAATTCCATAGGAATATAGGTGTTAGGTTAACTTGAATAGGCGAGTTGTACTTCGGAGAAGGCTACGAGTAATATTAACCCTGTCAATCAATAAACTAGATAAAATAATTACACGATTTATGTGGAAAACTCAACGGGATTGTTAGCTAACCCATAAGTCTAGAATATTCACTCCCATTGAATTCGTCTTTAAGCTTGTCGTTGTTTTGTTTAATCTCTTAATTTGTTAGTCTAGATTAATTTTAGTCAAATATTCATACGTTAGGGTTCACTTGAATAGATTAATTGTTTGGTTTAATTTAGTTGATAGTTAATCACAAGTACCTATGGGTACGATATCTGGACTTATAATCCTATATTACTTATCGACCACGTATACTTGCGTGTGGGTTTGGGAGCAACAATATCATACAGATTTTTCCTTTACTTCGATCCGATGTTACATGCTTTGTCGCAATCAACGTGTGTTGGACATATTGTCAAGAGAATCGACTCAGGTATGTTAAGGCTAAACCTTTCCTTCATTTTGACATGATCTCATAACTACATGTGTTTGATAACGAGACATAAAGAGAAATTCATACTCCCGAATTTATATACACTATCCTAGCCTCAAAATTTATAGTATTCTCCCTTATCAGGACATTATATTCAATTGAGTATTGTCTTCTTCATGTAAAGAGAGCAGAGGGTCTATATATATATATATATATATATATATATATATATATATTTATATACATACAGTTATAGTATTTTAACCACCATCGAGCTATAATCGGTGGGCAGGCCCCTATTGGGCAACCTCCGATCAAATGTTAAGTTATATACTAAGCCTACTGTGGCCGAGCGCCTATGAGAGAGCCTAGTATGGTAGAGCTGTTATAGATATCGTGCCTTATAAGGCCGGACAACTATTTTACTTACTACATAATGAGAGTTGAGTTTGTATTAGCAGGTAATCATATCTTCAGATTATCTTTGACTCCCAATTACTTTCAGTTATTATATTAGCAGTTCAATTTTAGCTTTTAGTTATTCTATTGCCTTACATACGCGGTAAATTATTTCATACTGATGTCCCTTTTGTTGACAATCAGTTTAACGAGCCCTCCTAGTAGGCGAGGTTAGCATTTTGTGAAGGATCAGTAAGACTCTACCTTATTTGGAGTGTAGCCGAATCTATGAGTCATCATGTCAGAATTGTGTTACAGACTTATGGGTAGGCCGGTACCCTGTCCCATTTGATGTCAAATACTCTTAGAAAGTTTGTAGACAAAGGTTCATTTTGTAAAGTATGTCAGAGGCCTTGACGGCCTATATGTATTCATGTTTTAAGAAAGATGGTTCATTGATATAGTGTTTTCCTACTTATAGTTATACATTACGAGTTGGCCATGTTGGCCCAGTTACCAATAATAGTATGATAAGAAAGATATGTTACGTTGGAACTCGGTTAAGTAAGGCACCGGGTGCCCATCGCTTCCATTCAGTTTGGGTCCTAACAACAGTTTACCTTGCAGTTTTAGAGAGCAGTGTAATGAGAGTTAGGCACACGTGTTGGGTTGAGTACAACATTCCACTCTTAGATGGACGGTCAGTCCGAGTGCACTATTCAGATATTGGAGGATATGCTACACATTTGTGTCATGTATTTCGGGGCTTCTTGGGATCAGTTTCTACCGCTTGCGGAGTTTGCCTACAACAACAGCTACCAATCGAGCATTCAAATGGCTCTATATGAGGCTTTGTATATGGGACGCAGTGTCGGTCTCTAGTGGATTGGTTTGATCCAGTTGAGGATAGGCTATTGGGTACTGACTTGGTTCAGGATGCTTTGGACAAGGTTAAGTTGATTCAGGATAGACTTTGCACGGCACAGTCTAGACAGAAGAGCTACACCGATCGGAAGGTATGTGATGTTTCTTACATGGTTGGAGTGAAGGTACTACTCAGAGTTTCACCCATGAAGGGTGTTATAAGGTTCGGGAAGAAGGGAAAAGTGAGCCCTCGGTATATTGGGCCTTCTGAGGTGCTTGAGAGGATTGGAGAGGTGGCTTAAAAGTTTGCATTGCCGCCTAGTATGTCCAGTATTCATCCAGTGTTTCATGTTTTTGTCGTGCCCCCTTTTTCCTCGCGGAGTCCGGGTTTCGGCATTCATTAGGAACAACTCGTTTCCTTTTGGGATTTGGGTATTTGAAGAGTCGCCACCTAATGGATTAAGGTGCGTTAGGGAAACTAGAGAAATTAACTGATATAACTAGTTTGCATTACCAGAAATTTGGGTAAGGACTCGAAATAACCTTGAGGGGAGGTGTTAGGCACCCCTCGCGGTCCACAACGGTGGGTCCCGACCGAACTCAATTATGTGAATTAGTCATTTAACAGATAATAGTCTAAGCATACATTTGCAAATAAAGGAAGTTTAACAGATAGGCAATCTAAGCACACATATGTAAATAAAGTGAGGGAAGTCCTAGGTTTGTTAGCCTATAGGATCATATATGTACAATACCCAGTAAGCCTTCCTCAAATAGAGGGGTTACACATGGCATTAGGGCACATGTCATCGTATCCTCTACAACCCAATTACCCTCCCATTGGTCATGGCCTAAAGCGTTCTAGCAACCTTAAGATGTATCCTATGCGTGCATTACCCTTCCCTTTATTAATGTAGTCCGGTGGTATTTGGGGCTTCTAGTTAGGGTGGATCTAGGCTCTCCTACAGTAATTAAAAGGAGAAACTGTAGGCGACATACAAAACATATAAGACTGGACCAAAGATAGAACAATTAAGAGGCTCACATTTTACCTCCACAAATAGAGCAAATAGGTGCACGTCTCAAACATTAGATTTAAGATATTTGAGAAAAAAAAACCCTAGAATAGGATATCTAGGTGAGCATGACAAGCAGAGAATATGCAATGCTGAGTTAAGGCAAAAGTTTTAAAGACCTAATCAGTTTGCCTACTGATTTTAGGATTTGTTGAATCTTGGCAATTCACAAATAAGCACAACATAATTTCCAGTTTATTACACCTTGATTACCTATAGGCTTGCCTAAGCGTGGATTAGCAGTAACATGTCATCTATACATCAATGAAAGACCATAATTCTGAATCAGTAATTGGCAGACAAATTTTGTTTTTTATTGAACCTATATGCTATCTAGGTGCTGAAGAATGATCACATGCATTACAGAACTGGTTTCATACTTTCATCTATAAGAGTATGATGTCTAAGTGTGAGGTTGTTTTTATGCGTATTCTTTATAGGCTAGGTGACAACTGATTTCTTACGCGTTCAAACTACAAGCATGGTTTTAAGAAAATGCAGTAAAAATCCTAGAAACATGGTCTCTAATGCACATAGAGCAGCTGCTGAACGTGATTATTAAGACATAATTGATAAATGACCTAAGAACTAGATTTTCAATGCAAGTAAGAGAAAGCAGAATGGAAGTTTAGAACAGATAGTGTAGTGACCCTGTAAACATGTTTTCTAATGCACATAACAATCCGGTAGGCATAGTTTCTAACTCATACAAATAATAATAACAGTCATATAAGCATGGTTTCTAATGCATGTAGACAATACTAACAATCCTATGA
Organism: Nicotiana sylvestris; assembly: GCF_000393655.2. Lineage (NCBI taxonomy): Eukaryota > Viridiplantae > Streptophyta > Magnoliopsida > Solanales > Solanaceae > Nicotiana > Nicotiana sylvestris. The sequence continues at coordinate 74,740,811 of NC_091061.1, read as the reverse complement.
GCATAGTTTCTAATGCATGTAGACAATCATAACGGTCCTATGAGCATGGTTTCTACCCGATTCCCACCAAAGATATATAAATGCCCCTCCCTTTTACTAATTCCCCCAATATCTGTTTACAAGAAATTATTATTACAAACCAACACTAATAATAAATTACAGAAGTGGAATTACTATAACTATAGGGAGCCTGAATATAGGCCCAAAAGGTAGACCTGGCAGACCAGGCCTTCAACTAGTTCACAAATGCCATAATCTCATAGTTCACCCAACAGGATCCTGGTGTGTCAAAGTTCCCAAGGGCCTCAGGGACCCCAGGCAATGACACACCAGGAAAACCTTCAAAGTTACCCCTTGTGAGCAATCTTGGAAGGCCAACTCTAGCGTGTCAAAGTTCGGAGGAGCCTTAGGGACTCCTAAGCAATGCTTACACTAGAGGGGAAAGACCCTAGGTGTTCTAAGAATAGGAGTAGTGTTTGAAAATAGAATTAGTTTCAAGAAAATAGTTTAGAAGTAAACAGAGTTGTTGCAGCACTCTGAAGCAAAGGTTTCAGCCATCAAACAACAAGCAGAAAACATGGTCACAAAGTTTCAAAGCAAAGATTTCCACTGCCCAGATTTAGCTTAGTTCATTAGTTAACACTAGGTGGCATATAACATGTTGAGAACAAACAACCACGCAGAGAGGGGAGCAGGCATTGGGGAGTCATATTGGTCATAAGAAATAAGCATGAGTATAGTTCATATGGATACACAGGAGTCTAACTAAAGCAATAACAAACAGATTGAGAGCAAGACACCCATAGATTCAACTAGACCGAGGCAGGCAGGTTATAGAAGCAAACATGTGATAGTAGTAGACATATAGGTTCGATCAAGATAGAAGAAAAGACATGCTTAATTATAAGGAATCATACAGGTTAAGTCGAATAGCAGGAAGCATGCAACATAATTGAATGACAATACATATGTTGACTAATGAAAAGAAGCATGAAACACATAGGTTTATTTAAAGATAGACAGGCTAATCTAGAAAATCCTATTGGTTTAGTAACATAAAGAGACATGCTGGGAATTGGAATAACACAAATTAAATTCATATAGAGGTTCGCATGATAGTAAAGTGGGAGCATACCAATTAGAGAAACAAAAGTAGAAAGTAATGTAGCAGGATTCAACAGTCTAATCCGGGCTTTCAGCCGACTAGACAAATAGGTGAACACAAGTAGTAGAGAGATGAGATTAGAATTTGTGTGCGAGTGTGCTTATGAACCGTTGTTTTTTTTAGAAGAATCAGAATGAGAGTATATATAGAACTTAGAGAGTAGAGCAAATAAGGTAAAGAGAATCAGAAGTCAGTCAATTAGTGGCAATCAAATAGTTATAGAATTAAATCAGGTAAGAGAATCCAGAGTAGACCCCTTAATTAGGGATAGCTACTTAACGATCACAACAAACATAGCTAATTAAGGTAAAGAATCCAAATCATACTCAAAATAGGAAATCAGTAAGAATCCCTGAACCATACAGATAGTTCACTAAGGAAAAGCAGGTAAATATTGTAAATAAGGTAAAGAAAGTGATGTTTTATACTTCAATACCACACAAGAAAGGGGGATTGATTTGTGTGATACCCAATTTTCGCTTAACTGAATTATAGAAGGACCTGGTTCTTCTATGTGTTCCAACTACTACTATTTACGGAATAATAAGTAAAGAAAATAAAGAACACAGAGATTTTTACATGGAAAACACTTGGCTCAAAAGGTGAAAAAACCACAACCTACTACTCAGTAGGATTTTCCCAAACTTCCACTAAATCACTGAGCCAAAAACTGCATTTACAAAACTCTTTTGTAAACCTAGGATTAACTCTAATCTCATTGTGGCACGCAACCTCAACTGTTGCAACAACTTCAAGTTAACTCTAACTTGAACACTCTAGGTACCTAATACAATTGCTTCTATAAAAGGTGAAAGGTACAATGTAAAATCACCTACTACAATTGAACTAGAATAAAAGATAGACACTTGGAACTGGTTCTTCTATCTTGTTCAAGTAGCTTCAAAATTGCACGCTTGAATCACACATAAATTGCTTGCAAAATCACTTTGCTCTTTTGCTCTTAATTTAAGTTTAACTTCTGCTTATGTGCATTACTTGTAAAAGAGAACAACGCTGATATTTAATAGGTTAGGAATTAAAGATTGAATGGGTTTCAGATGCTACTCTTCTATCGTAGAAGAGTACTAGTTAATCTCACACTCTAACACTATTCTCTTCATAAACTGTGTTCTCTTCGTGTAAGGAGTCGTTCTTTCCTTATCCAATATGCAACCTTTTCGATATATTACTTCTGATAAGTTAGATTTATCTCCTTCACGTGCATCTCACATGTTTGGGTTGATCATGACTGTGCTTCACAAGATGGACCTGGTCCATGTCTGAGTTCTTTTGTCAGTCTTCAAAACATTACCTCTACTTGGCCAACAAATTTCCCCTTTTTGATGATGACAAAATTTGTGCTTTTTACTTACTTGGATCCTGTAAGAACTCAGCTTAAGCATCAATACAAAGTTTAGAAAATTCACTTATCATCAAGGAGAAGGTTAATTAGGTTATAAATATCAGTTATTCAGAATATGTAAAGCACAAGAACTCAACTTAACCATCAATACAAAGTTTAGAAAATTCACTTATCATCAAGGACCAGGTTAATTAGGTTATAAATATCACTTATTCAGAATATGTAAAGCACAATATCTATTCCCCCTTTTGGCATCATCGAAAAGTTGCATACAAAGTGTGAGTCCCAGATTTTAATAAGTACTCATGACCATTAGGGCAACTGCAAGTGCAATCATGGATTAATCATCAGTAATAGAGCAAACATATTTAAACTATCAAAGAAATATTAACATTTAACAAGAGCAAAAACAGTAGATATCACTGATAGAAGATATGTTGCTACCACAATCGACAACTAGAAAGCAAAAATATTCAAAACATGAGCAAAAAGAAAGAAAAATCTCCAATCCGGGTCACCGAAGGTACTAGACAGGTTCAGGAGATAAAGGCTAGAATTCCTAAGGTTTGGGAGAGCTAGAGGGTTGGTTTTGGGCTTGGAGAAGATTCAGTATATTGTCAAGAAGTCCATCATTCTTCCTTGGTGAGCTCAGTTTGAGAGCATCCCTCTCATATTCCACCTCTGCCACACGAGTTTTTAGCCTAGCTATCTCAGCATCCTTGGCTTCACTTTCCTAAATAAGAGCCCTAACTTTACTGTTGATAGGAGTCTTCTTGGATTAACCAGTTTCATTTGGGATGAGATTGACTAAGTAGTCACAAGCAAGCAGAGTATTAATACCAAAGTAATCCTTGCTTGTAGCCATTTCCCATTTCTTCAGAGGCACATTGCACCTATCCAGAACTGTAGTCAGAATAAAGCCATACGGGGTAGCATGAGCCTTGGAGCCATTGATAACCCTATCCAGTAGCTTGATGATGAATGCAGGCCAATTGATTTGCCTTCCACTTTCAAGGTACCCTATCAGAACTAAGTCCATATAATTTTCAATATGCCTTATCTCCTGCCTGGGCAGTAGGCACTTGTTGACAAACTCAAACATGGCTTTGTGTTGTGGCTTCATTTAACTCTTGTGCACAAACATGGCCTCATTCACCTCTTCATCTCAAAATATCCTAGTTATAGTAAGGGCAAATGGAAGGGAATCCAGACTTGACCATCTCTGTCTGGTGTAATCATCATATCCCTCAGCATAGATGTCTAGAATCTCTCCCAGTTTCTATGCATCAAATGTCACTTAAACTCCTTTGACTATGCTTGTAACTCCGCCATCTTTGACTTCAGCATTTGCCATGAATTCATTGATTTTGTTTTTGGCCAATCTCTCATCCATCTAAAGGACCATGTCCTTCCAGCCCGGAGCAGCCAGTGTGTCAACCAAACGAACCATCCCTTGTTCCACCAAATCTTTTAGCAATCTTCCCTTCAAAAATTTTCTTTTGCCAAACATGGCCAGCTTGTCTTGTTCACCATCAAACTACTTTCTTCATCACCATTCTATTCCTCTGGTTCAGAAACTCTAACTTGTTTGCCTTTTACTGTAGACCTGGTCCTCTTAGCTAAAGAAGGTTCAAGTGTCTCAGACATAGAGGAAGACTTCTTGGAAGAAGTCCTGGTCTTTTTGGGCTTGGGCGTCTGAACCTCCACTGCTGTAACTTTCTCCTGATGGACCTGTTCCATCTCCTCAACATTAACAGCTTCTGAGGACACTACAACCTTACCCTTTCCTTTATCCATCCTTTTCTTCTTACTTTCAGCTAGAGCCTTTTGTAGATCACTCTCACTCTGTTTCTCCCTACTTCATGTGGCTCTTCCCTTTGGCAAATGAGGTTTCAGTAGTTGTTGGGAGGAAGCGTTTCTTTTCTTGGAAGGTTTAGGAGCACTGGGGACTTTGGTGTGGGAGTTTTCTTTCAATCGTAACTTGCCCCTACCTTTTTCAAAAGGTCTGCTAGGGTCTCTTCAGTTGATGAACCAAGTTCATCTCGTTGTGAACATAGATTAACTAACCCTTCTGCAGCTTCACCAGAACCACTTGTTGATACCCAATTTTTCCCTGTATATTTTTAATATGCAAAATACTTTCAAAATAGCATCAATATGCATATATAAGTATGTCCCAAGGTTTTAATATTTTTCTCTTAATTTTAAGGATTTTTAAATCAATTTATTGCCTTACTTTAGCAAGAAAAACCCAATAATTGTTCTCAAAATTATTATTTTGGTGATTCATCTATTGGATTTTCATGTTTGCATTAAATATAGCTAACATAATTTTTGCATATTTTTTATAAATTTATTTAGTATTTTTAATGCTAAATTGCACGTAATTGCGATATTAGCCTTTTTAAGATTTAATGGTTTGAACCCCAAATCAAACCCAATCTCAAACCCAATTACCCAGCCTAAATCTTAAATCTACCCGACCCACAACCCATTTGAATAACCCGCTTGGATCTCTATTTAATCCAGGCCGTTGATCAAAATGATCAACGATCACCATTCACCCTTCCTAAATTAAACCAAACAACCCCCCAAACCCCTCTCATTTCCCTCACTCAACCGACTCTCTCTCTATCTCTGGTTCTCTCTAGAACCTTCCCCTCCCCCCTCCTCTGCGATGAGTCTCATCCATTTTCTCCGGCCATCTCCTGGACTGAATCTACGGTGGTCTCACCACCTACCAAGCTTCCATGGTGCATACACGCTCGTTTGCTGTGGTTTCATGGCTTGACCACGAAGAAGCTTTGTCCAGGCCTCGTTGATTCAAGTTTTATGGCCATTTCCGGCCTTGCTCCGGCAAGCTATGTTTGTTTCGAGCCTGGCTTCGATTCCTCCTTCTTTGATCCACGCCTTTCTCACCGTTTAGGTTCCTCTGAAACCCTAGTTTTTGAGGTTTTTCTGATCTCTTTAGATCTGTTCCAGATCCATGTTTTCCCTAAGTTTTTTAAATGATTTCTTGATATTTCTTTCAAAGCTATGTTTTCAAAACCCTTTATTTTTTTTCGTCCTAGGGTTTCTGAGTTATTTAGAGGCTTCTCTGATTTTCTTTTTTTATTTTATGTGTTTTTTACTACGTTTCTTCTACTGTGTCCTCTATGAGTTTCTTATTAAGTTTCTTCCACTGTGTTCTTAATTAGTTTCTTTTACCATGTTTCTTTATACGTTTCTCCTACTGTGTTCTGATTAGTCTTCTTCTACTATGTTTCTTATTAGTATTTCTACTATGTTTCTTTGAGCTCTTCTACTGTGCTTCGCATGTTACTATTTTACTATGTTTCTCATGAGTTTCCGTTACTGAAAAAGCATGTCGAAGGCCCTAGTTCCCTTCTGAGATCTTTGAACTTGTTTTCGACTAGTATCTTCTTCTCGATTACTTGTCCTCTCATTTCGGCACTCGATTGATGGTAAAACCCAGGAATTTGGGGTTCATCTGAGTTGGAGAACATTGGCTATGTGATATGTTTGTTCTTCATCATTAAAACCGTCTGAAATCTTAACTATTTTGAGTTTCTGAATTTGTTTCTCAAATGATTCTCAAAATCTTTGTTTCAACCTCTGTTTCTTTAAGCAATTCTGATTTTCCACTAAACTCTTCTAAGGTCTTTTACACTGGACCTTTTGTATGCTATTTCATACTAATTCTCTTCTACATTGCTAACCTATGTGACTACTATGCTCCTGTAGTCTATTGTCTACTGATTTTGCAATGACACGTCATTTTCTTTCAGCTTAGCATGTTTGTATGCTCTTTATATGTGCTGAACTTCCCTCTAAAAGGGCTTTCAAATTTGTGATTAGTTCAGACTTCCTTCTGTATAGGTTTGATTGATTTCTTTCCTTATTTGCTGATTTCAATGTGACTCGACTTAAGTTAAAACTTTTCTCAGCTTTTCTGACTTGGTTCATTCATGGACCAGTGATTACAAAATCTCTGATCCTTGATTTACTGGCTACTAATTGATTTTTCTTACCTTATTTATGTAACCGTGTATTTCAAAATTCTGCCCTTAAGTAACTTCTTATGTATTTACCCCTAATTGAATGCATTGCAAAAGATGTTTATTTGATTTCTTATCTTAAATAGTTTTTCCGTTAGAATATGTGTTCCCTAATTAAGGGAAATCTTATATTGATTGATTTTTTAATTGATACCCCAGTCCCTTAATTGTTTTCTTACCTTATTTCTACCTATTTTTCACATTATAAATACACTACTCCTTCATTAGCACAAAAAATTCATCCCTCATTCATAGTTTTCTTTTGAAACTACACTTACACACAATAGTATTCTCTCTTATTTACTTGCATCGTGGCCTCTTTACAAGACCTGCTACTTTTCTTTATTTGTTTCATTGAAACTGGTATGTCATGATTTAAGATTTCAACTTCACAACAATGTGTTTATTTACTGCTTTTGTATCCATGCCTACTTACTATTTCTGTATAGCTCAACACTTAAATTAGCATGCTGATTTTTTTTGCTTGTTTCTGTTATGAATCCCAAACCCCTGCCCTCTATGTGTTTGAGCTATTGCTTAAGGCATGGCAATATGCAAATTATTGTCCATGAATTAAGCTTGATCCCTTGGGATCCTAGCCTCTAATAGTGTTTTCTAACAGGCTTATGGGTGTGCTAGCATTCACCATTGCTGGGTATGCCCACAGCCTGCCCTTGGCTTTTTACAACCTCCGCGTTCCCATGTACCCATATGTGTACTTATTTGTAGTTGTTTCCTTTCCCCTTTCCCTCTCTTAGAATTCTTTTCTGCATGTGCACTCCCTCTTAGTCTTTAAGTTCTGCCCTCTCTTGTGAGCCTTGCCTTGGAACCTTGAGTTCCCTCTGAACTTGGACACTTGAGGGCTGGCCCTTCCACACTGCACTTGTCCTAATCTGATAATACATTTGGGTGTGAGCATTGCCCGGAGTCTTTTTGAGGTTCTTAGGGAACTTTGACACACTCGAATGGGAGAAAGTCTTTGGATCTTGATATTATGGAATTGGTTTACCTCATAGTTCAGACATGATGTCTGAATCAAGCTCTCCTTTGGTTGTACTTTTATTTTTTTGATGTATTTTACTTTATTCTGGGCTGCAATAATTTTATAATAAACATTTGGGGCTGGTTAGTGAAAGGGCGGGTAACTACATATGCAAAGGGTAGATGCCATGCCTATAGGTATTTTTGAATTCTGCACTCTCACATAGATGTCATGCCTATAAGGATTTTTGAATTCTGCATAGATACCACGTCTATAGGTTTTCGAATTCTGCACATTCAAATGCATATAGAAAGCATGCCTATAGGGGATTCTGAATGTCCATTTTCACATAGAAATCATGATCATATGATTACTACATTCGTATAGATATTATGCTCATAGGTTTTAAACAAATGTTGCATCTAAATATCATGCTCATAGGTTTTTCTGCCAGTTAGATACCATGTTTATAGGTTAAAACCAGTCTTATGCATTTAGATATCATGTCTATAAGGCTTTTACATTTTTGTACCATATCTACAAAAGGCATAAAATCAACTACGTGTAGAAAGCATGTCTATAGGAATTCCTAATCGAATCTGGATCGCTCCATTCACGTATAGAGCTAAAACCATTAATAATAAGTACCATTAGTTGCAGAACTTATAACCTTCGTTAAAACTTGCCTTTTCTTTTTGACTACCGTATTCAGTTTATTTTTTAGGCCTTGTTATTCATTGCTTTCTGAATTCAATAGATGTCATGCCCATAGGATCCTTGTCCAACACTTAGGCAAGCCTTAGGATAATGTTATAAACTGAATCAGTTCTATTAACTACAACGAGTAGGCAGGCCTAATTCGGGTCTTCTTATCTAAATTATGTAATAAATCAGTCTGCCTCAACCTTTAAATCCTCTCATGTTAGTATTTAATCAGGCCCTATACATTATGTGTAAGTCATGCTAATTATGTGCTTCTTTGTTTAAAGGAGGTGTATCTGAGCCCTTTTTGCTTGTTATGTGCTTTCCCCCAACTTGCTATACATGTTTTGTATGTCGCCTTAAAATTTTGCCTTTGAAACTATGAATAAGCCTAATACCCCTCCCCTTTAGGATTAGTAGTCCTAAACGCCTCCGTACTGATAAGATTGGGACGGGTAATAGCATGCAATAAGTAAAACGAGACCATCCCGCACTTTAATACCTTAATGGGGTGGGAAGGGTAGATATGGATATGATGACTACGCGATAATGTCACGTGTAGCCCCTCATTGAGGAGTGATTACCGGGCATTGTGTGGGGTGACCCATATTATTACTAAACCTAGGACCCCCTTTCCCTTTGCTTCTTTGTTTTCTTCTAAAGATTTCAAACTATATCTTTAAGGAAAATCAGCTTTCTTTTAGTTCTTTCCAACTTTGTTTATTTGTCAACCATTATGTGAAAATCCTCTCTTATCTGAAGTTTCATTTGCTTACATGTCATTTGCACCTAAATTCACAACAATAGTCTGGCCGGGAACCACACAAGTGGATTCTGAGGGGTGCCTAACACCTTCCCCTTGGAATAATTTCAAGCCCTTACCCAATCTCTGGTTACTCAAATCAAACCTTCTTGGTGTCCTAATGCACCTTAATCATGAGGTGGCGACTCGTCAAATGCAAACCCAAATTCCCAAAAGGGAATGAGTTGTCCTCCCAAATGTCATAAACCCGATTTTGCGAGAAAAAGGGGGCGCGACAGCATGGCGACTCTGCTGGGGACTCTTAGGCTTTTACCATTTCAAACTATTATTGTTAATTTATGCTTTTTTATGTGCAATTATCTATTTATTTCTTTCAAGCATTCAATTTTTCTTTTCGATTGCAAAACTGACTTGTCTTTTTGTTTCTTTCCCTTATTACTTTCCTTTACTGCTTTCCTTTACTACCGCTTTAAATTATGAAAAAAAAGCCGTTGTATTTACTGCTTTCCTAACGTGCAAATACATGACAACCTGCTTTATTTGTTGCATAACCATGCTCAACATCATATTCCACTCGTGCCAAACAAAATACCATAGCAACATTTATAATGAGTGGTTGCGCTCTTCCAATATTATCACCCCTTTAAATCTGGAAAAGGCGTATTTGCGGTAAAACCAGTCGATCAATGGTGTAGTCGACGGTTCCGTGCCTTTTCCCCTTGAGTTGTCCGCTCAAGGGTACTAGTCTAAAACCTCATAGAAAACTTACTCTATTTAACTGTGCATGCATCATGGTCAAACCTAGCTGAGTCAGCTATGTTTTCCACATAATGACTCTTTAAGATAGCCTTGTCCAAAGTCCACTGGGTTTCCCTAAAACCCAAATGGACACCATCACATTCTGTGCATTTATTTGGAGAACTGAATATTTTTATGCCAATTATTGATATTTAATAGTCGAGTCTGGTAGGGGTAAGGGCCTAACCCTTTTGTCTTGCAGAAATATGAAGCATGAAGTCCCTAGATTCGGCATGGTCACCAGCATGCACCCAAAATTGCTAAGCTGGTGGGAGGATCTTCATTCTAGTGATCAGACTTTTGTCCGTAAATACCTAGGAAATCTACCTTCTCTTTTGGAAGTACAACCTAACAACAAGATCATAGTAGTTGCTACTCTATTCTGGGATTGTGATAGGTCTGTGTTCCGCTTCGGGGACATTGAGATGACGCCCCTACTGGAAGAAATAAGAGGATTAGCTGGTATACCATGGGAAACTCTGAGTTTGTTAATGCCGGAAAACTGCAAGGGTAGAGGTTTCCTCAAAATAATGGGTATAAAGAAAAATCCAGACTTGACATGCTTGAAAGAGTTGTATATTCCCTTTGATTATTTGTATGAGAGGTACGGTCATAGCAAATCTTACCATACTTATCCTGACGAGTTCGCCCTCACATCATTGGGGCATATTCACCGAAGGGTCTTTGTCTTTATGTTTTGCTTCCTGGGGATGATAGTGTTTCCAATGAAGAAAGCCATGATCAACACCAGGCTAGCTATGGTAACCAAAACTCTAATGGAGGGAATTGGGGGGCAACCATTCAGCATTGTGCCCATGATTATTGCGGAGATATACCGAGCCTTGGAGAAATGTCAATGAGGAGCCGAATGCTTCGAGGGCTGCAATTTTCTACTTCAGCTTTGGCTCATGGAGCATCTCCAAAGGGGTGAAAATCGAGAGGAAATTCAGCAAAGAGACTGGGACGATCATATCGTTTTCCATCATCCGAAGCGAATGAACTACATGCCCAACATGTTCGCCAAGCCAGAAGACGCCAAGGGGTGGTTAGAGCTGTTTGAAAATCTAACTGAGGATCAAGTACAATGGATGTTCGAGGGGTTCCCTACTAAGGAGTTCATTGTCCGATCCAGGGATGCGCCGTTTCTGATATTAATCGGTCTGAGAGGAACCTACCCTTATGTCCCTCTCCGAGTTATGAGAGAGGCTGGTATGAAGCATGTTATACCAAGGGTAGACAAGATGAGTCACTTTCGGGCTGACTTCCAAGCCGATGACAGTCCTTATAAGTACCAAGCTCAGCATATGTGGCATTGCAAGATCATCATGGGAAGAGATACTATCGAACCAGACAGATACCATGCTGGTTGTACTCCATACTATTCAGGCAGGTTGGAATCTAATCACGATGGTCTGGGTCAGCCAGGACTTGCTAGGGTCCACAGGATCATAGATGAGAGGGCCAAGGCACATGTCAAATACAATCAACTACGCAAGAGGATCCGAGAATGTGAAAGCGAGCACTGTGAGATACAAGAAGCCAACCAAAAGCTGATCAAGGAGTGGAAAGACATGGTTGTCAGTGCCAACAAGCAACTGGGATACTTGGATCAAGGCATAGTGGAGCTAGAAAGGAAGTTCCTCAAAAGGATCGAGGATTGCCAAAATGCTAAGGGAAATGAGGGCGGACATCTAGCCAGAGCCTACCTATTGATGGGACTTCACGAGCTGGGAAAGCTGTTCGACGGAGCCAAAGATGCCTAGTCTGGGGAAGGTCCTTCTGGGACCAAATAAATAGGAGTTTTTCTTTTGCTTTAAGAAATGTAATAAGGCCAATAGCCATTAGTGACTTTATTTCCTGTTATTTAGGGTCAATTTGGGATTCGTCTACTTTTTATCAATAAAATGAGGCATCTAGCATTCTAAGTTCTCCAAATAAACTCGTCGCTAGGCCTACCTCGGGCACAAAGAGGTTCCCAAATAGGACACGATTTACATTCTTGCACTATGTGTTTAAATATCGCAACATTTTCTTATAATCCTTACTGACTTGTTACCTTTTTGTTTTTATTTTTATTTATTTATTCCCCTCCCCAAAGGTTAGTTCGTGCACTCTGGCAACATCATCTTATTCAACGAGATCCAGGGGCCCTCAACCCACTCCCCCTCTTAGTCCTCTCAGAAGTAAGAACAAAGGGAAGATGGAAGACTCGAACAACGCCAGAAAGGAAAACTCAACTGAACGGGTAGAGGTCACTCATGGTACTCAGGTTTCCAAAGAAGGTACATCCCAGCCTGAACAAAAGCTGCTGAAATTCCAAGAAGAGCTTGATCAGGTTCAGAATCTGGCGAATCTATCATTTTCCCTCACCACTCCCGACGTTAATTTCCCAAATGCTCAGAACCCCACACCTCCACAGAATATCCCAAAGCCATGAAATCATCTCGCTCCTCGCCACCACTGCAACACTTGTCACACCTCCAACAATACTCCACTGCTCATCCCAGAACCTTTTAACTCCACAAATGACCACTTTCACACCCATCATAACACCTCCATCGATGTGGAGACTGTGAGGCCCCGGAAAATTTTGCCAAGTAATTTAAGATTTCGTGGTGCCAAGGTAGGCTAATTATTTTATTTTGTGTGCAAATGAGGATTCATGATATAATGAATACCAATTGGATATTTTAATAAGCGTACAAGTCATATTATAAGTGAATTGGGGTCTAAGGAGAGGCCTAAGTCTAAGCCAAGTTGGAAAATTTCATAATAGACTAAAGTTGTAAATGAGTGCACAAAAGACCTCACTTTAGAAAATTATATCTCTAGTTACATAAGGAGTTGTGTGATGCACAACCTATCAAATTAAAGCCCATTGAGTCTAGCTTCCAACGCATCAAACCGTTCATCATTTGGAGGTGTATAAAGAAGGTTACGACCATTTTACTGGGCATGTGTCATTAGCGCAGTCTTAGCGCGGCCGGGCATATTGCGAAGTTTTCTGCCTCGTGAGCGCGGCCTTAGCATGGGCGCGCTAGTAGAAGACCCGTATATACACCTAAGGATGGGAAAGGAGACGATTTAAGTCATTTTTCAAGACTAGGGCATCCTCTCCATCACCCATCCGGTCAAGGCTTCAATTACATATCTAAGGTGAGTTTTTAAGTGTGTTTTCATGGTGATTTCACCTCTCAATCACTAGTTAGAACATGATTTTGATTAGATTTCATAGGATTTCTTCAAAATCTCAAGAGCACCCCAAAGTTGTCTTTCAAGATTTGGTCTACAAGAGGTAATCTTTTACCCTTAGACTTACATATATGGAGTTATTATGGAATTATGAGTATAAATCAAGTATTGTAACTCATGGGATGGTGATTGGAATCCATAGGTGCCTAACCTAGGTTGTGTTGGTGTAGAGATTGTGAGATGGGTTATTGAGGTATGATTCTTGGGTGTAATAGTATTATGTATACATGCATGTAAAAATTAGGTTTGTGGGAAGATTGTTGAACATAAATAAGTAAAGATTGGGTTGGGGAAATGAAAGAAATCCTGTTAAAGAGATTTCAAATCAAGATGCTCAACTAGTGTTTGATAAAATTCTCAAATGAGCTAGAATTATGAATATCTTCCTAATTTGTGTTCAATTTTGTTATGTCCCAAAATAAATTGAAGTTGCTAGAATTTTCGGAATATCGTAGTAATTAAAGGAAAGCTCAGGAAAGGTATGTAGGCTAAACTTTCTCTCTCGGAAGTGAATTCCATATTGTTTCGTAAGTTTAAGTGTGGTTTTTTTACCAAAATGGTATGGTCTTCAGTCACATTTTAAATGGAAGTTAGTATAGTTATTGGGTAAGAAGAACTCGATCTGCTTAATTCTCCTAACTGCTCTTATGTGTACAAAATGTCTTGATTGAATATGTCTTGTTGTTGATAGCCTATAAAGATGCTCGAAAAATGAAATAAGTAAATTGGGAATGTGTTAAAGATTATGTAATAGGCCTCGACCCGACAATTATGAACTAACTTCAAAGATAGAATTTCCTAAGAGCTCTTGTGGTGAATTCACGCCCATAAGTGGCTATTTATCACTATTGCTTTTATTTATAAGTATATCCGGTGTGATTCGAGATCTTACATATCTATGTGTTTAAACTGTGCAACGTCATTTCTGGGAAGGTGTATTGCAAGATAAAATGGTGTATTGTTGTTAATGATTTCAATGTGAGTTTTTATTGCTTGTTGGTGTGCCCCATACCTTTGGGAAGAATCCTTTATGTTTAAAGTTCCATTGCTAATAAACTTGAGGTGTATGGTTTCGAAAATACTCTATATGCCCATGATTTATGTTTTCTCTCATGTGTACTTGACATCTTGACTTGCATAGCTTGTTGTTAAAATTGATATCAATGTGAAACATGTGAAATATGAAATACGGCCACTATGCCAGGAATAAATAATCTTGTGAATGGCCAAATGAGCCAAGGAAATACTGTTGTTATTGGTGACTTGAAATACTAATTGGAATCTATAAAATGTGAAAGATATTGAGGTAAGCATAATTATATTCATGCTATATTTGAATCCTTCTATTTATACTACAATTGTGTACAATATCCAATCAAATCAAAAAAATATTTTTGGGAGTATCATTAGCAAAACCGAGGAAGGGTGGGTCATAAGGCTCATACTTGAAACTACACGTGCCGGTGTAGGGGTGGATTGTAGTTATTCCCTTTAATTGGGATGAACTTGGTAATATTTGTGAATTGGTAATGCCAACCCATACGGCATATGGGGGAAGGCAGCCTAGCCGATCGGGCCGTGATCGGACGCCATATCGCACACATGGTGGTATTGTGCTGGGAATCAAAAACTGGAAATTTAAAACTAGAAATTGTGATTGTGGTACATGTCTCCAAAGGGATGACCTAGCCGATTGGGCCATGATCGGACTCCGTGCTAACAAATATGGTGGTATAACTCATATCGGTGCTAATGATCTCCCAACCAAAAAAATTATATATATTATTTTATTTTATTTTTGTAAACTAGAAGACTTACATGTTGCGTATTGGAAGCTTGTATGTTGTTGACTCGACTTTTTGTTTCCTGTTTCTTTGTTTGTATGGTTATTTTTTTCTGGAAGATGACTTTTAGCCTTACATACTAGTGCTATTCGACGGCGCTAACATCCCTTTTGCAGGGGGCGCTGTATCGTTTAATGATACAGGCGGTTCCACAGCAGGCGGCATCATCCAGTGATAGCGGTATCCTCTTCCCAGCAGTCTTGGTGAGCCCCACTCCACTCTGGGGTCATTTCACGTATCTTTTGTTCATTTTCCCATCACGTTTTGAGGTATAGCCGGAGCCTTGTTTCTGGCGTTTCCCTATTACTCGTCTATTGTATTTAGAGGCTCCGTAGACTGTTTGTGGGTGGTGGTTGATGTTGGAAGTACAAACTAGAAATGTTAGTACTTGATAAGCATGTTTCTCATTAAACTTGTAAACTTGTAATATTTTTGAAAACTTTAAACGAAGCCATTAATGGAAATGAAATGAAAGTTTCTAATGGAAGATTGCTTAATGTTTTGATAAAGTGGGTTAACATTCCCTCTTTATTCATTAACTAGTTTGGGTAGAATAAAATCTAATAGGCTTGCTCAGTCGGGTTTACTCGGTTAAGCGTCGGTCGCGTTCCACGGTTTTTGGGGTGTGAAAGAGATCGTGCCACATTCCACTCAACCCATCTCAAGCACACTTGAGTCTGATGATAAAGACTTGCTCATCAGGAATCTGGCTGAAGAACTTAAGAAATTGACCAGCAGGATCCAGGGTGTCGGAGGAAGTAAGGGGATTGAAGGGTTGAACTA
The DNA here is from genome assembly GCF_000393655.2 of Nicotiana sylvestris. NCBI lineage: Eukaryota > Viridiplantae > Streptophyta > Magnoliopsida > Solanales > Solanaceae > Nicotiana > Nicotiana sylvestris. The sequence goes on along the minus strand of NC_091061.1, from coordinate 74,725,101 downwards.
TGAAGATCTCTGCATACAACCCGATGTTGAACTGCCCGAGGGGTACAAACCTCCAAAGTTCGAAATGTTTGATGGTACAAGAGATCCAAGGGTCCATCTGAAAACGTACTATGACAAGCTAGATGGAGTAGGGAAAGACGATAGAATCCGCATGAAGCTTTTCATGAGAAGCTTGAAAGGAGATGCTTTGTCTTGGTACATCAGCCAGGATCCAAAGAAATAGTCAAACTGGGTAAGCATGGCGTCCGACTTTATGGACAGGTTCAGGTTCAACACGGAGAATGCGCCCGATGTGTTCTACATTCAGAATCTAAAGAAGAAGCCTACATAAACGTTTTGCGAGTATGCTACTCGTTGGAGGTCCGAAGCTACTAAGGTCAGACCTGCCTTAGAAGAGGAACAGATGAACAAATTCTTTGTCCGGGCTTAGGACCCGCAGTATTATGAAACGCTGATGATGATTGAGAGCCACAAATTTTTCGACATTATCAAGCTGGGAGAAAGGATCGAAGAAGGCATCTAAAGTGGTATAGTTACAAACTTTGAAGCCTTGCAAGCTACCAATAAGGCCTTACAGTCTGGTGGTACGTCCAATAAAAGGGACGTAAGTGCCATAATGGTTGCACAGAGAACCAAATCCCCTATCAAATACCAAACCTATCCAATGCCTCCACTCACATATCATCCTACTCCGAACTACCAAGCACCCTCACCCTCTTACCAAACTCCACCACCTACTTATCAATCACCTCCACCTCCCACATATCAACCTACTTCACCCAGATATTCGCAACCCACACATGTTTACCAAGCCTACAATGCTCAACCATCCCACCATCAATTAACTCCTACATGCCAAAATATCCCTAGAACTCGACCAAAGTTTGACCGCAGGCTTCCTAAACAGTATACAGCCATTGCTGAACCCATTGACCAGTTGTACGAGAGGCTTAAAGTTGTTGGTTATGTCACCCCTATCCCTGCTATAACCCCCGATAACCCTTCTCAGTGGGTTAATCTAAACAAATCCTGTGCATACCATTCTGGCATAAAAGGACACACCATCGACGAATGTCACTCCCTAAAAGACAAGATCTAGGCTCTGATTGACAACAAAATTATTGTGGCAAAGGAACCTGCTCCAAATGTCCGCAATAACCCTTTCCCAAACCATAAGTGTGTAGACGTTCACATGATTGAAAAAGAGGATGATTGGGACCCTAAGGGATCGATCGGTTTGATCACAGAAGGCGACGATCCAAAGGAGCCAATAGTCACCCTTAATCCGATTGTAGTCTAGATTCAGCCTTATGGGGACGCCGAGGTAAATATGTCCATGCCACTTAAGTTTGAAGCACCATCCTCTGCAAAGACGCCATCGCCGATTGAGGTCAAATTTATGTCACCAACAAATGCACCTACTCCATTCGAAGTTGTAGTTTTACCACCCAAGGAACATGCTCCGTTCGGGATGAAGATAGACACACCAATCCCAGTAGCAATGTCAGCCGTGATGCCATTCCACACAAAGTCTATACCATGGGACTATACAGCTGAGGCAAGGAAGAAAGGCAAGGTTAGGTTCGAGGAAACTGTTGTCGCACATGTTATGACAAGAACCGGTAGGGTCTATACCCCGAAACACCTAGATGAGTCAAGAAAGCAGGCCTCCAATCGGTCGCCCATCATTGAGACGGGTCCAGACGATCATTGGAGAAAGATACAAGTCAAGGAATACTCGGTCATCGACCAGCTGAACAAAACACTGGCGCAAATTTCCATACTTGCTTTGCTACAATATTCTGAGGCACACAAAAATGCTCTGTTAAAGGTACTAAGTGAGGTATATGTACCAAGCAACATCACTGGAGGAGATATGGCAAACATGGTAGGGTAGGTATTGGAAAGTCACAAGAATACTTTTTATGAAGATGAGCTGCCACTAGAAGGGTTGAGTCACAACAAGGCGTTGCACATCACCGTGCAATGCGAAGATTATTTTATCACCAAAGTCCTGATTGATGGAGGGTCTAGCCTTAACATTTGTCCGTTATTAACTCTTAGGACATTGGGAAAGGGGCTGCATGAGATCAAGGACGGGGCCATCAACGTGAAAGCTTTCGACGGTTCCCAAAGGTCCACCATTGGTGAAATCAGCCTGTGTTTGCAAATGGGCCCTACTTGGTTCAATGTTGATTTTCAAGTAATAGACGTGCCAGCATCTTACAATTTGTTGTTGGGACGACCGTGGATTCATGCCGATGGGGCCGTAGCATCATCACTGCATCAGGCGATGAAATTTGAGTGGAACCACCAATAGGTGATCATTCACGGCGATGGTAGCAATCCCATATACAGTCGCTAGACCATCCCAGCAATCGAAGGCAGAAGAAAGATAGACGGGGAGACCTATCACCACATCAAGCGAGTTAACGCCGTCGACAAGGAAAAATGATGGGACAATAAAATTAAAATCATATTGAACTGGAGCGGATACGAAGCTAACAAGGGACTTGGCAAGAACCTCCAAGGAATCACTAAGCCTATCAAACTAAAGAAACTTGGCACCACCTTCGGTCTGGGATATGAGTACACTTGGGAGGAATTCAACAACTGGTCGCCACCAGGGCACGGTCCTTACTATCCGCTGGATCAGCCAATACCACATTTGAAACAGACTTTCTAGCCAGCCAATATTATCTATGGATCAGAAGAAGAGGAAGCACTTGCAGCAGTAAGGAATTTGTTCCTGGAAGACAATGATAGGGATTGTTGTGTTGTTTTCGAGGAGGAGGGGGAGGAAGGTCCTTCCATTCAGGCAGTGAGCAGAGGAGCATGCCTCAATAATTAGACCATCAGAACCACCAGAGCCCGGAAAGCCTCGGGGTAGCAAGGCTGAACAAGCATCATGCACTATCTTTCATTTTACTAGTTGACTTTCCTTTCGCATTTTAAAATTTCTCAATAAGATCTTCAATGTTCACAATAGTTATGGAATTTTTCAAAGCATTTCAATTTTCCCTATAAATCTTACTCTTATTATTCTCTCTCATTACTTTGCTTATACATCATTACTATTACTTATCTTGATGAACCAATGACTATGACATGCAACGAGACAATGCAACAAACAGACACAGATTTAGAGGAAGATGAAATTCCGGAAGAGATTGTTAAGGAAGTTGAGAATTTTGAGAACAAACCTAAGTCCAACCTATACAAGACAGAGATTGTTAACCTGGGATATGAAAAGAACGTCAAAGAAACGAGAATCAGTGTCCACTTATCGCCATCAGAAAAGAAGGAATACATAGAATTTCTAAGGGAATATGAAGACATATTCGCTTGGTCGTATGATGACATGACTGATCTGAGTGCGTCTATTGTGGCACACAAACTACCAACTGATCCGACATGTCCGCCGGTAAAGCAACAAATCAGAAAGTTCAAGCCTGATATGAGCTTGAAAATCAAAGAAGAAGTCACTAAGCAGGTCAAAGCCAATGTTCTCAAGGTAATATAATATCTGATGTGGTTAGCCAACATCGTGCCAGTACCGAAGAAGGACAGAAATGCCAGAGTCTGTGTCGACTACCGGGATCTCAACCGAGCCAGTCCAAAAGGCGACTTCCCCTTGCCAAACATACACATCCTGATCGACAATTGCGCCAGGAATGAGTTACAGTCATTTGTAGATTGTTTTGTGGGGTATCATCAGATCTGGATGGATGAAGAAGATGCTGAGAAAACGGCTTTCATTACGCCGTGGGGGATGTACTGTTACAAGATGATGCCGTTTGGATTAAAAAATGCTGGGGCCACCTACATAAGGGCCATGACTACCATTTTCCATGATATGATACACAAGGAGATCGAAGTATATGTAGAAGATGTTATAATCAAGTCCAAGAAAGCCACTGATCACATGGAAGATTTGAGGAAGTTCTTCAATAAACTGAGAAGATACAACCTAAAACTCAATCCCGCAAAAAATGCATTTGGGGTTCCTGCTGGAAAACTACTTGGGTTCATTGTAAGTCGCCGAGGAATAGAACCGGATCCATCAAAGGTCAAAGTTATTGAAGAGTTGCCACTGCCAAAGAACAAGAAGGACCTGATGAGTTTCTTGGGGAGACTTAACTATATCATCCGGTTCATAGCACAATCCACAATTATTTGTGAGCCAATATTTAAGATGTTGAAGAAGGAGGCCACTACCAAATGTAATGATGACTGCCAAAAGTCCTTCAACAAAATCAAGGAGTACCTGTCAACACCACCAGTCTTGGTCCCACCCGAGCCAGGTAGACCTCTATTACTCTACCTCGCAGTATTGGATGGAGCATTTGGTTGTGTTCTGGGGCAACATGATGAAACAGGGAGGATGGAACATGCCTTCTATTAACTCATTAAGAAGTTCACCTCATACGAGGTCTGGTATTCTCTGTTAAAGCCCACTTGTTGTGCTCTGACTTGGGTAGCTCAGAAGTTGAGTCATTACTTCTATGCCTATACTACATATCTCATATCAAGGATGGATCCTTTGAAGTACATCTTCTAGAAGCCCATGCCCACTGGAAAGCTAGCCAAGTGGCAAATCCTGTTGAGTGAATTTGACATTGTCTACGTAACTCAGAAAGCGATCAAAGCACAGGCACTAGCATATCACTTTGCTAAAAATACCGTGGACGGAGAGTACGAACCCCTAAAAACATACTTTCCTGACAAAGAGGTATTATTCATAGGAGAAGATATTGCAGAATCCTATGACGGTTGGAGAATGTTTTTCGATGGAGCAGAAAATTTCAAAGGAGTCAGCATAGGAGCAGTCCTAGTATCAGAAATTGGTCAGCACTATCCGGTGTCTGCCAAACTCAGGTTTCTTTGCACCAACAATATGGTCGAGTACGAAGCCTGCATCTTAAGGCTCAAGATGGCCATTGACATGAATATTCAAGAATTGCTAGTAATTGGGGATTCAGACTTGCTTATACATCAGGTCCGAGAAGAATGTGCGACCAAGAACTCCAAAATACTCTCTTATCTGCACTATGTACAGGAGTTGAGAAAGAGGTTCACAAAGACAGAATTCCAGCATGTTCCTAGAGTCCAGAATGAATTTGCCGATGCACTGGCTACCCTATCATCCATGATACAACACCCAGACAAGAACTTTATTGATCCTATTCCGGTAAAGATCCATGATCATCCAGCTTATTGTGTTCATGTTGAGGAAGAAGCAGACATAAAACCTTGGTTTCATGAAATCAAGGAATATTTGATGAAAGGAGAATACCCAGAACTTGCAAAACCTACTCAGAAATGCACACTTCGGAGGTTGTCTAACAATTTCTTTCACAGTGGAGGAATCCAATATAGGAGGACTCCTGATTTGGGATTACTAAGGTGTGTCGATGCAAAGGAAGCCATCTAAACTACTAGAAGAAATCCATGATGGGACCTGTAGCCCACATATGAACGGTTTGTCTTAGCAAAGAAGGTACTCCGTACTGGTTACTTTTGGATGACTATAGAGACGGACTGCATCCAGTATTTCCGGAAATGCCACCGTTGTTAGATATATGCATACATGATAAAGGTACCTCCAAGAGAGCTTACTGCGACAAGCTCACCATGGCCGTTCGCTGCATGTGGAATGGATGTTATTGGACCAATCGAGCCTGCCGCCTCCAATGGGCACAGGTTTATCCTAGTAGCAATTAACTATTTCACCAAATGGGTCGAAGCAACATCTTACAAAGCAATGACTAAGAAAGTTGTGGCAGACTTCGTCCACGACCGTATCGTTTGTCGGTTCAGGATTCCGGAATCAATCATCACTGATAATGGTTCCAATCTCAACAGTGACCCGATGAAAGCCATGTTTGAAACCTTCAAGATCAAATATAAGAATTTTACAGCCTACAGACCTTAGATGAACGGAGCAGTAGAACCCCCTCAATAAGAATATCAAGAAGATACTAAGGAAAATGATAGAGAAGCATCAGTAGTGGCACGAGAAGCTATCATTTGCTTTATTGGTATACCACACCACAATCCGCACATCAACCGGGGCAACCCCCTATATTCTAGTTTATGGTACATAAACCGTCATTCCCGCCGAGGTGGAAATTCCCTCATTAAGAATCATACAGGAAGCAAAGCTAGACGATGCAGAATGGGTAAAGAATCATTACGAGCATCTAGCTCTTATAGATGGAAAGAGAATGGATGCAGTTTGCCACAGTCAGCTTTATCAAAATAGGATGTCCAGAGCCTTCAACAAAAGAGTAAAGCCAAGATAGTTCACACCGGGGCAGCTAGTGTTAAAGAAAATTTTCCCGCATCAAGATGAAGGCAAAGTGAAATTCTCTACCAACTGGCAGGGTTCGTACATGGTTCACCAGGTTCTAATAGGAGGATCCCTCATACTTGCGGAAATGGACGGAAAAGTCTGACCAAAGCCGTTCAATTCAGATGTAGTCAAGCGTTACTATGTGTAATCTTTATGCTTTCCTTTGTGTTATAATTTGAACTACGCCTAGCCTGATTCCCGTTTAAGAAGGGATATGTAGGCAACCCTATAGGTTCAGTCATAATTCAGCAAAACTTTCATTTCCCCGCAATTGAAAACTGGGGCAGAATTTTGAGGAGGACCCTCAAAATTCCGAAGGTAATTTTAGCCGATCATCGCTAGCAGCAGTCAGAAGTAGCAATCTAGTAAACTAGGGTAGAATTTTGAGGAGGACCCTCAAAATTCCATAACAAGGAAGGTTGCAATGTCTTGGACCATGTCACAGTCGTCGGTTCATCTAAAAGTTGTTCTTGATTATACACTTATGTCATATTTTTTACAAAATCATGCATGTTTATTTCTGAAATCGCTTTGTTTAGCAACGGTACCCCGATAATACGAACAGTATCACTAGATCCAAGCCGAGCAGGTCAAGCAGAGCCAACAGGGATATGAATTAACCTTCCCCCTTACAAAACTTACGATTCTTCTTTGGATGCAGGCAGTTGAGTTGCAAAATCATGAAATATACTATACGCTCACGAGATTCACATTGCTCAGAAATACGACTCTTAGAACCGTTGCACTTACTCACAGCTGCTATCCGCACGCAGTGTCCCTGACAGATACAGTATCCCCAGCAGTCGCAATATCACGATCCGCTATCAGCTAAGAAAATTCTATTATGATTTTCCTTTACTTCCTGTATAAGGCTACCATTCTGCCTTCCGAGACTAAGCTTTGTCTCCATCTGCATTTCTGCATTGCATAATTCTACCATTTTGCCTTCCGAGGTTAAGCTCTACCTCCATCTGCATTTCTGCATTGCATAAGGCTACTATTCTGCCTTCCGAGGTTAAGCTCTATTTCCATATGCATTTCTGCATTGCATAAGGCTACCATTCTTCCTAGACTAAGCTCTGTCTCCATCTGCATTTCTGCATTGCATAAGGCTACCATTCTGCCTTCCGTGGTTAAACTCTACCTCCATCTGCATTTCTGCATTGCATAAGGCTACCATTCTACCTTCCGAGGTTAAGTTCTACCTCCATCTACATTTCTGCATTGCATAAGGCTACTATTCTGCCTTCTGAGGTTAAGCTCTACCTCCATCTGCATTTCTGTATTGCATAAGGCTACCATTTTGCCTTCCGAGGTTAAGCTCTACCTCCATCTGCATGGCTGAAAGATCGCCACATCCACATTTGCATGGTTGAAAGATCGCCATCTTTACATTTGTATTGGCTGAAAGATCACCACCTTATTTACATCTGCATTGGCTGAAAGATCGTCACTTCTACATTTGCATGGCTGAAAGGTCGCCACCTTATTTACATTTACATTGGCTGAAAGATCGCCACCTCTATATTTGCATGGCTGAAAGATCGCCACCTCTACATTTGCATAGCTGAAAGATCGCCACCTCTACATTTTAATCTCATGGGCTAAAAGATCACAACCTGTTGCATTTCATGGGCTGAAAGATCACCAAATTGTCCAAAGGCATCATTGTTCGGAGGCACCATTTTCATAGCCCGAGAACACCATGCCACGACCTGAGGACCCCCCTCCCTTTCCTTTTTAATCTCTTGCATATCATTATTCAAAGGCATCATGGTTCGGAGGCATCATTCTCATAGCCCGAGAGCATCATTTCATGGCCTGCAAATCCTTTATTATACGCTTCATGGGACACCATGGTCTGAGGACATCATCCTAACCGTCCGAGGACAAACATTCATGGTCCGACGGGAATTTGCATCATGTGTTAATTTTACGTACAATATATTCTTGTATTGTTTATTTGTAGGTAAACCGGCGAGCAACGGACATCTTAGCAGTAACGATCCCGCTCCAGTTCCCGTATCCCTATCAGATTTCAGCCATCCACCCCAACCTAAATATTGCGTCTGTTCTTGAAAGTCTCTATAAGGCCTACTCTGCCGAGGGATCCTGAACTACATATGGCCTGATTCCTGTAAAACCAGGGATATGTAGGCAGCTCAAAAACTAGAGTACGGCCTAAGTGTCCTCGAACCCTTTCGTTTGGTTAAAATTGGCCATCATATCTTTACCCGACAACTATTTCATCCTTTTCGGGTAAAGAGGGGCAGCTGTTGATACCCAATATTTCCTATATATTTTTAATATGCAAAATACTTTCAAAAAAACATTATTAAGCATATATAAGTATGTCTCAAGGTTTTAATATTTTTTCTCTTAATTTTAAGGATTTTTAAATCAATTTATTGCCTTACTTTAGCAAGAAAAACCCAATAATTTTTTCCAAAATTATCATTTTGGTGATTCATCTTTTGGATTCTCATATTTGCATTAAATATAGCTAACATAATTTTTGCATATTTTTATAAATTTATTTAGTATTTTTAAAGCTAAATTGCGTGTAATTGCGATATTAGCCTTTTTAAGATTTAATGGTGTTTATATATATAAAAATTAACTTCAGTATTTTAATTGAATAATTATGTATTATTAATCATTTTAGTACTTTTCCTTTTTTCTTGGAAATCATTTTACCATTTTTTATAAAATAAATAAGGAAAAAATGGTTATTTAAATGATAGCCCATTTGTATTTCAATTTTGGCCATATTTGAACCCCTAATCAAACCCAATCTCAAACACAATTACCCAGCCCAAATCCTAAATCTACACGACCCACAACCCATTTGAATAACCCGCTCGGATCCCCATATAATCCAGGTCGTTGATCAAAATGATCAACGGCCACCATTCACCCTTCCTAAATTAAACCAAACGACTCCCCCCCAAATCCCTCTTATTTCCCTTACTCAGTTGACTCTCTCTCTATCTCTAGTTCTCTCTAGAACCTTCCTCTTCCCCCTCCTCTCCGATGACTCTCATCCATCTTCTCCGGCCATCTCCTGGCCTGAATCTATGGTGGTCTCACCACCTACCAACCTTCCATGGTGCATACACGCTCGTTTGCTGAGCTTTCATGGCCTGACCATGAAGAAGCTTTGTCCAGGCCTCGTTGATTCAAGTTTTATGGCCATCTCCGGCCTTGCTCCGGCAAGCTATGTCTGTTTCAAGCTTGGCTTTGATTCCTCCTTCTTTGATCCAGGCCTTTCTCACCATTTGGGTTCCTCTAAAACCCTAGCTTTTGAGGTTTTTCCGATCTCTTTAGATCTGTTCCAGATCCATGTTTTCCCTAAGTTTTTAAACGATTTCTTGATATTTCTTTCAAAGCCTATGTTTTCAAAACACTTTATTTTTTTTCGACCTAGGGTTTCTGAGTTATTTAGAGGTTTCTCTGTGTTCTCTGCGAGTTTCTTATTGAGTTTCTTCCACTGTGTTCTTAATTAGTTTCTTCTACCATGTTTCTTTATATGTTTCTTATACTGTGTTTTGATTAGTCTTCTACTACTATGTTTCTTATTAGTTTTTCTACTATGTTTATTTGAGCTTTTCTACTGTGATTTGCATGTTACTCTTTTACTATGTTTCTCATGAGTTTCCATTACTAAAAAAGCATGTCGAAGGCCCCAATTCACTTCTGAAATCTTTGAACTTGTTTTCGACTAGTATCTTCTTCTTGATTACTTGTCCTCTCATCTCGGCACTCGATTGATAGTAAAACCCTAGAATTTGGGGTTCCTCTGAGTTGGAGAACATTGGCTATGTGATATGTTTGTTCTTCATCTTTAAAATCGTCTGAAACCCTAACTATTTCGAGTTTCTGAATTTGTTTCTCAACTGAGTCTCAAAATCTTTGTTTCAACCTCTGTTTCTTTAAGCAATTCTGATTTTCCACTAAATTCTTCTAAGGTCTTTTACGCTGGAAATTTTGTATGCTATTTGATACTACTTCTTTTCTACATTGCTAATCTATGTGACTACCATGCTCCTGTAGTATATTGTCTACTGATTTTGCAATGACACGTCATTTTCTTACAGCTTAGCATGTTTGTATGCTCTTTATATGTGCTGAACTTCCCTCTAAAAGGGATTTCAAATTTGTGATTAGTTCAGACTTCCTTTTGTATAGGTTTGATTGATTTCTTTCCTTATTTGCTGATTTCAATGTGACTCGACTTAAGTTAAAACTTTTCTCAGCTTTCCCTCTCTCAGAATTCTTTTCTGCACTGGCACTCCCTCTTAATCTTTAAGTTCGCCCCCCTCTTGTGAGCCTTGCCTTGGGACCTTGAGTTCCCTCTGAACTTGGACACTTAAGGGCTGGCCCTTGCACACTACATTTGTCCTAATCTGATAATACATTTGGGTGTGAGCATTGCCCGGAGTCCTTTTAAGGCTCTTAGGGAACTTTGACACACTCGAATGGGAGAAAGGCTTTGGATCTTGATCTTATGGAGTTGGTTTACCTTATAGTTCAGACATGAAGTCTGAATCAGGCTCTCCTTTGGTTGTACTTTTATTTTTTTCTGATGTGTTTTACTTTATTCTGGGCTGTAATAATTTTGTAATAAACATTTGGGGTTGGTTAGTGAAAGGGCGGGTATTTCTAAATTCTGCACTCTCACATAGATGCCATGCCTATAAGGATTTCTGAATTCTGCACTCTCACATAGATGCCACGTCTATAGGTTTTCGAATTCTGCACATTCAAATGCATATAGAAAGCATGCCTATATGGGATTCTGAATGTCCATTTTCACATAGAAATCATGATCATAGGATTACTACATTCATATAGATATTATGCTCACAGGTTTTAAACAAATGCTACATCTAGATATCATGCTCATAGGTTTTTTTGCCAGTTAGATACCATGTTTATAGGTTAAAACCAGTCTTATTCATTTAGATATCATGTCTATAAGGCTTCTGCATTTTTTACCATGTCTACAAAAGGCATAAAATCAACTACGCGTAGAAAGCATGTCTATAGGAATTCCTAATCGAATCTGAATCGCTTCATTCACGTATAGAGCTAAAACCAGTAATAATAAGTACCATTAGTTGCAAAACTTATAACCTTAGTTAAAACTTGCCTTTTCTTTTTAACTATAATATTCAGTTTATTTTTTAGACCTTGTTATTTCATTGCTTTCTGAATTCAGTAGATGCCATGCCCATAATATCTTTGACCAACACTTAGGCAAGCCTTAGGGTAAAGTTATAAACTGAATCGGTTCTATTAACTACAACTAGCAGGCATGCCTGATTTAGGCTTCTTATCTGAATTACGTAATAAATCAGTGTGCCTCATCCTTTAAGTCCTCTCATATTAGTATTTAATCAGGCCCTAAACATTATGTGTAAGTCATGCTAATTATGTGCTTCTTTGTTTAAAGGAGGTGTATCTGAGCCCTTTTTGCTTGTTATGTGCTTTCCCCCAATTCGCTATACATGTTTTGTATGTCGCCTTAAAATTTTGCCTTTGAAACTAAAAATAAGCCTAATACTCCCCCCCCCCCTTTAGGATTAGTAATCCTAAACACCTCCGGGACTGATAATATTGGGACGGGCAGTAGCATGCAATAAGTAAAACAATACCATCCCGCATTTTAATACCTTAATGGGCTGGGAAGGGTAGATATGGATATGATGACCACATGATAATGTCATGTGTAGCCCCTCATTGAGGAGTGATTATCGGGCATTGTGGAGGGTGATCCATATTATTAATAAACCTAGGACCCCCTTTCCCTTTGCTTCTTTGTTTTCTTCTAAAGATTTCAAACTATGTCTTTAAGGAAAATCAGCTTTCTTTTAGTTCTTTCCAACTTTGTTTATTTGTCAACCATTATGTGAAAATCCCCTCTTATCTGAAGTTTCATTTGCTTACATGTCATTTGCACCTAAATTCACAACAATAGTCTGGCCGGGAACCACACCAGTGGATTCTACGGGGTGCATAACACCTTCCCCTTGGAATAATTTCAAGCCCTTACCCAATCTCTGGTTACTCAAATCAAACCTTCTTGGTGTCCTAATGCACCTTAATCATGAGGTGTCAACTCTTCAAATGCAATCCCAAATTCCCAAAAGGGGATGAGTTGTCCTCCCAAATGTCATAAACCCGATTTCGCGAGAAAAAGTGGGCGCGACACCACTTCCCCCTGAGTTCTTGCCACTTTCTTCAAATTTTTCTTGTACAACCCGACAAATAGCAAGTATAGACAAATCAACAGTGGGTGAATGATCAACCACTCCTTTCCCTTTTCCCCTCTCGTCACCATATTCACCATCTCTCTCTTTTTCCTTTTCAGATTCTTTTTATATCCATTCCTTCTTAACTCAGGTAATTCCACATCCATATTAGCCCCAACCAAAACAAATCTATTTTCTAAATTCTCAGTCAAAGCAGAACTTACCATAGAAGGGGATTCTTGAGCCTTCTCAAAGTCAGAAGACCTAGGTCCTTCCCCCTCACTAGTAGATTTGTATGACTCAGAATCAGAGTTAGAATCATAGTCTTGAGCCTGACTTATCTTTAATTTCTCATTCAATTTTTTTGAGAGAGCACCAGATGCCACCGTTTTGCGAGCAAGCATTTTTACTCTTCTTAGCCTGGGTTTGGGAGTCGTGCGAGGTGGAGGAGGGGTAGATGAATCAGAGGGAGTGGGCTGTGGAGGAGTTCCAGGGTTGTCTTGTGGGTTTGTCATTATAGTTGATTTCTTGAGATAATTGGTAAGTTAGAACTTTGGAGAAAAAAGCAATTGAGAGCGAAGAAGGTTTTGACGGTTTTGAATTATGAGGGTGGAAGAAAGTAATGATGAGTATTTTAAGGGAAAGACTCATTTAATGGATAATGGTAGCTTTAGCGGTCAATTAGAGGTCTAATAAACCTAAAATTGCAGGTTGAACGAACGGTTAGCTTCCCTAGATTTTAGGCAATTTTGCGGTTAGAATTCTAATGAGGACGGAACTGGTTCAAAAACAAAAGGATAGGATTTTCTATGGAGTTGAACAATTGTAGGACTCTACTCATAATTTAAATATTTATATTTCTAATTGTGTGGAGTATAGAAAACATACCTTGGCATTCAGATGAACCAATACTGATGAACTAGGTTCTTCATTTAGAATTCTTTTGACCATGCCTCAATTTATCACAATAGAGAAAATTTTGTAAGAGATCAGTGAGTCATATTAACACATGTCACAGGAGTATACTATTTACAGTATGAAGCTGAGTAAAAATTAATCTAGATATTTACACAAGTTCAGATTTCCTAGCCAATTTTTTTTCATTCATTTTTTTTCATTGTGCATTCTGAGCTGGTCCTATTAGGTGATCTTAATCATCCCTAATTCCAACTGTTCCTTTCAAAGTTTCTCTACTTAGTGCTTTAGTCAAGATGTCAGCAATTTGTTTATCAGTAGCACAGAATTCTATGGTGATCAATCCTTTCTCATAGTTATCTCTTAAGAAGTGATGTCTAACATCTATGTGCTTAGTCCTTTTATGATGAACAAGGTTCTTTGTCATACTTATAGCACTAGTGTTATCACAGAAGATAGGAATGCAACCAACTTCAATGCCAAAATCTATCAGCTGCTGTTTGATCCACAACAATTGAGCACAACAAGAGGCAGCAACAACATATTCAGCCTCAGCAGTGGATAAGGCCACTGAATTATGCTTTTTAGTGGCCCATGATACAAGACATGAACCAAGAAAATGAGCCATACCTAAGGTTCTCTTCCTATCCACAAGGAAACCTACATAGTCAGCATCAGCATACCCTACTAGACTAAAATTACTACTTTTAGAGTACTACAAACACATATCAGTAGTGCCTTTCAAATATCTCAGTATCTTCTTGACAGCAGTCAAGTGAGATTCCTTAGGATTTGCCTGAAAACGAGCACAAAGCCCTACACTGAAAACTATGTCAGGTCTGCTAGTAGTAAGATACAAAAGTGAACCAATCATACCCCTATACAACTTCTGATCAACAGATGAACCAGGTTCATCTATGTCTAATTTAGTAGTTGTTGCAGTGAGAGTGTCTATTTCCTTTGATTCATCCATTTTAAACTTTTTAATCAACTCTTTTGCATATTTCTACTGATGGATCATGATTCCATTTGGATTTTGTTTGATCTATAAGCCTAAGAAAAAGTTAAGCTCACCAATCATACTCATTTCAAACTCACTCCCCATTAATTTGGCAAAATCCTTACATAGTTTGTCAGTGGTTGCCCCAAAAGTTATGTCATCAACATATATTTGTACCACAAGAAAATCCTTACCTTTTTTCCCTCGGGAATAGAGTAATGTCAATTTTACCTCTTTTGTAGCCATGTTCAAGCAGGAATTTGGATAGTCGTTCATACCATGCTCTAGGAGCCTGCTTGAGTCCATAGAGGGCCTTGTCTAATTTGTACACATGATCCGGACACTCCTTGCTCTCAAACCTCGGAGGTTGTTTAAAAAATACTTCTTCTTTTAGGTAGCCATTCAGGAAGGCACTTTTGACATCCATCTGGTGAAGAGTGAGTTCCATATGTGCTGCAAAGGCTATAAGGAGTCTTATTGCCTCCAGTCTTGCAACTGGAGCAAAGGTCTCATCATAATCTATACCCTCCTCTTGGCAATAACCTTGGACCACCAGCCTTGCCTTATTTTTTGTAACTGTTCCATCATCATCAAGCTTGTTTCTGAAGACCCATTTAGTGCCAATTACTAATCTGTTCTTGGTCTTGGAACTAGATGCCAAACTTGACTTCTCTCAAACTGATTGGGTTCATCTTGCATTGCATTTACCCAATCTGCATCCTACAAAGCCTCAACAACATTTTTAGGTTCAATAAGAGATAGGAAAGCATCAAAAGCACATAGATTCTTTAATTGTGATATAGTTTAAACTCCAGAGGTTGGATTAGTGATTATGTTTTCAATGGGATGAGAACTTTGATACTTGTGAGGTTTCACAACCAACTGATTTCTACTTGATGTTTCTCCCATGTTCTATTGTTGAGGAACTGGGTCATGAACAGGTTCCTTTATGAGATTGGTTTCAGTTCCTCTTTGTTCAGTTCCCCCTATCAGGTTGCCCTAGATGGAAGAACATGTTCCATCACATGTTCCTTCTTTTGGTGCAAATTTAGCTTTAGTTGAGACTTCACTCAAATCTTTTACCAGCCCAATAACTTTATCTTCATGTTCATTTCTCTCAGAAAGAATGTTAGTTTCATAAAAAAACTACGTGTACACTTTCTTCTACACACAAAGTTCTTTTATTGAACATTTTATAGGCTTTCCTATGTTAAGAATATCCCGAGAATACTCCCTCATTACTTCTGGGATCAAACTTACCTAGGGAGTCCTTTCTATTATTGTGCAAAAATCACTTGCATCCAAATGCCCTAAGATGGGATATATTTGGTTTTCTCCCTTTAAGTAGCTCATAGGGAGTCATCTCTACAAGAGGTCTAGTCATGCATCTATTAATGATGTAACATGCAGTATTTACAGCCTCTGCCCAGAAGTTATGGGGCAGTTTACTAGATAGAAGCATTGTCCTAGTCATATCTTCAAGAGTCTTATTCTTTCTTTCAACTATTCCATTTTGTTGAGGAGTCCTAGGGGTAGAAAAATTATGATCTATACCATGCTCATCACAAATTCAGTTCCGTGATCAGTCCTGATTGATGCAAGCTGATTACCTAATTGTTTATGAGTTTTTCTAACAAAGGTAGTAAACATGTCAAATGTTTCATCCTTAGATGTTAAGAATAGTACCCAGGTAAACCTAGAGTAATCATCAACAAGTACCATCACATATTTTTTACCTACTCTGCTCAAAGTTCTCATTGGACCACAGAGATCCATATGAACCAGTTCCATCGTCCTGGTTGTGCTTACCATTTTCTTGCTTTTAAAGGATGATCTTACCTGCTTCCTCCTGCACAGGCCCCACAAACTTTGTCTTCCTTGGACATGATGTTAGGTAACTCTATCACCAGGTCCTTAGAGACTAATTTGTTGAGTTGATTCAGACTTGCATGACCAAGTCTTTTGTGCCACAAGAGGGGATCATTGTCCAACACACTCAGGCAAGTGAGTTTATTTTCTGAAAGAGTGGACAAATCTATAATGTAAATATTGTTAACTCTTTTTCCCTGCAAAAAAAAATCTTATCAGTGGTAAGATTAATTACAAAGCATTTGGTAGAGGTAAATTATACAAGGTTACTTCTGTCACACAGTTGTGATACACTGATTAGGCTATATTTCAAGTCATCTATCAAGTAGACATTCTCAATGGAATGTGAGTCTGTCTTACCTACCTTTCCAACCCCAATAATCTTACATTTCTTCCCATTTCTAAAGGACACATTACCTCCTTTTAAGTCCTCAAGTTAAAGGAACTAGTTCTTGCTTTCAGTCATATGTTTTGAGCAGCCACTATCCATGTAACATATTTGGCTACTTCCCTTCACTTGGACCTGCAAAAAGAAATCAGAGGTTAGTCTTAGGAACCCAAACTAGTTTGGGTCCCTTTGTATAGGCAAAAGGGTAAATTAAATTCCTTTTGGCCTACCCAGGCAGCCTATTTTTCTCTTGAACAAAAGTTTTGTTCTTTTGACTGGCCTTTTCTTTTGCATTACATTCATTTTTGTAATGACCAGTGTTGCCACAGTGTGCAGATTTTGTTTTAAGGAAGAGTGATGTACTTCCTTTTGGGGTCCCACTTAGGTGCTTGGGGTCCTATAGCCAAGTCCTCTTTTGTTGTTACTATGATGTACTTGTAGCCAAGAGAGTGTATCAGAAGCCTTATTCCATTTGCAAGTTCTGTCTAGTTCATGCTTTACCTTCCCTAGGTATTCTTTTAAGAATCTTATCTGCTCATCTTTCTTATACAACTCATCCTTCATCTTTCCTAGATTTTCTTCTAAGGTGAGATGTGTGTGATCAGCTTTCTTCTTACCTGTTCCCTAGGTATTCCCTAGGTATTCTTCTAAGACACTGGTGTTAAGTTCAAGAACTTGGTTCTTCATATATTCTAGATTCTAGATTCTTGCACTTGGCTTTTAAGATCACACACTCCCTAGAAAACTATTTCTTCTCATTGTTAATTATTTCAGACTCATCGATGAAGTCTAGCAATAGTTTAGATAGCCTTTCTTTAGACAGAAATTTAATCTTGTCTTTGAGATGAATCACACTTACCTCTTGTTCATCATCTGATTCTTCGATGTCCACAAGTGCTTGTTCATCTCCAGTTTCATCTTCTGAAACCTCATCTTATGTTTCTCCCCAAGCAGTAACCACAGCCTTTGTTGATCCTTTGTTCCTTTTGGGTTGAACCAGTTCCTTCTTCTTGTTCCTTCGTTCAGCCCTTTCCTTCTTCCATTCAATTTTCCACTAAGGACAGTTCTTGATCATGTGATCAGTCTTGCCACATATTTAGCAACCCTCGTTGGTCTGTTTCTCGGGAGTCCTTGGTTTGTTGAAGGTTGTACCTCTTGAAAAACCATTTCCTCTCATTAGGTACTTTTTAAAATCCCTTGTGATCATGGCCATTTCATCATCCTCTAGATCTGCACTTTCAGCTATTCTGAGAGCCAGACTTCTTTCCTTCTTGGGTGCATCCATTTTCATGGTTTGCCTTCTCAGTTCATAGGCAATGAGATTTCCAATCAGTTCATCCAACTTGAGAGTAGCAATGTTCATTGATTCCTGAATAGTAGTGATTTTGCTTTCCCAAGTTACTTGTAAGACCTTTGTCAAGATTTTCTCAACCTTGTCTTCTTCAAGGATAATTCTCCCAATAGATTTAAGTTCATTTTTTAGTGTTGTGAACCTTGTGTACATCTCCTGGATCGTTTCTCCTTCCTTCATAGTGAAATTCTCAAATTGAGAATATAGCAGTGTTCCTCTTGATCTCTTTACTTGAGGAGTTCCTTCATGAGCCACTTGTAAAGTGTCCCATATCTCCTTAGTAGTGGTACAACTTTGAATCATGTTGTACTCGTCTGGACCCAGTCCATACACAAGCCATTTCTTGGCCTTTGCATTCTTTTCCCATTTCTTCATGTCTTCAGGAGTGCAGTCAGCTCTTGTCTTTGGCACGTCCACTCCTTCAACATTCTTCTTTGTAGTAGCCAGGGGACCATCAGTGACTATGTCACAGAGTTCATAGTCTTTTCCTATGATGTGGTCTCTTATCCTGTTCTTCCACCAATAATAGTACTGACCATTAAAGAGTGGGGGCCTAGCAGTGGATTGCCCTTCCCAGTTTCCAGGTGGTGCACTCATCTTGATCTTTTCCTAAGGTGTTAACCTCTTCAAGGATAACCCGCTCTAATACCAATTGATGTTTTATACTTCAATACCACACAAGGGGAAGGGGGTGATTTCTGTGGTACCCAATTTTCACTTAACTGAATTATAGAAGGACATGGTTCTTCTATGTGTTCCAACTACTACTGTTTGCGGAATATTAAATAAAGAAAATAAAGAACACAGAGATTTTTACGTGAAAAACACCTGGCTCAAAATGTGAAAAAACCACGACCTACTACTCAGTAGGATTTTCCCAAACTTCCACTAAAATCACTAAGCCAAAAACTGCATTTACAAAAACTCTTTTGTAAACTTAGGATTAACTCTAATCTTGTTGTGGCACGCAGTCTCAACTATTGCAACAACTTCAAGTTAACTCTAACTCGAAGACTCTAGGTACCTAATACAATTGCTTCTATAAAAGCTGAAAGGTACAATGTAAAATCACCTACTACAATTGAACTAGAATAAAAGATAGACACTTAGAACTGGTTCTTCTATCTTGTTCAAGTAGCTTCAGGATTGCATGCTTGAATCACACATAAATTGCTTGCAAAATCGCCTTGCTCTTTTTCTCTCAATTTAAGTTTAACTTCTGCTTATGTGCATTACTTGTAAAGAGAACAACACTAATATTTAATGGGTTAGTAATTGGAGATTGACTGGGATTCAGATGCTACTCTTCTATCGTAGAAGAGTTCTAGTTGATCTCATACTCTAACACTATCCTCTTCCTAAACTACGTTATATTTGGGTAATGAGTCTTTCTCTCCTTATCCAATAGGCAACCTTTTCGATATATTACTTCTGATAAGTTAGATTTATCTCCTTCACATGCATCTCACATGTTTGGGTTGATCATGATTGCGCTTCACAAAATGGACCTGGTCCAAGTCTGAGTTCTTTTGTCAGTCTTCAAAACTTCACCTCTACATGGCCAACATGAAGTAGCCAAATAACAAATAAAGCTTGATTGGAGATAGAAAAATAGGGAATTATACCATAAATAACTCTAATTGAATTTCAAATAAGGCAAGAGGTAGGTTTAACAGTCAATTAGGGTTAGAACCTTTAAATCCAGAAGCAGTATCACAAGTAAGGCAACACAGGTAATCAGAGATCAGTCAACGGGTCAATCAACCCATAGATAGACAAGAGATGTCAATTAAGAATTAGGGATTAAAGAAAACAATCAAAGATCAGTAAATTAGTTTAGTAAACAAAGGAAACCCTAGATAATTAGGATAATCAATCAATTATTCAAATAATAATGGACAAGATGTTGAAATCAAACAATAAATAGTCAAAAAATCGAACCAGAAACATAACCATGCAAGAAAGGGTTGAACACAAACATAAGACATTTTAGAAAAATCTTTTGCGAAAACAGAGTGGAAACCCTGGATTTTAAAAGGATACTTAGGGTTGATTAGTAGCCGGAAGATTAGGGGATCTTTAAAGAAATAGCCATGGAAACAGAAAGCACCTCAAACATACAGAGATTCTAATAGCAAAAATCAGAGAAATCAAAAGCCTAAAGTATCATTGTTCTAAAAATCGGTTAGTAGTAAAGGAATAAGATAAACTTAAAGAAAAATCAAGGAAACTTGAAAACATTTTTAGTATGAGAGATTACAATAGCAGATAATAAAGAACCCAAAATATAAAGTAATATAGTGCTAAAATCGGTTAATCAGTAGGGAAACAAGAGAACATTAAAGAAAAAATTGGTGACGTACTTCGAATCTCTCCATATCCACAAAGATCTGGAAGGATCCGTGTTTAAAATTAGGGTTTTGAATAAAGAATGAAAGGGTAAAGGGAAATTCAGTCTCAAACAAGAGATTTGGACCGTAAAAGCATCAGAATAGTAACACTTACAACCATAGACGGACACTCAGATAGTCTTGAACTAGATCTGGTTAGATCTCTTCGAGATTTTCTAGGAAATCATAAGAACGATCAACCAGGACACGTAGAAGATCAGGAAGAGTCTCAAACACCCATGGAAACCTACAGATCGAGTGAGGATCGGATGGATTAGGGCTGGTTTTGGGTGGCGGCGGCTAGGGTTAGGTCTAGGTCGCACAGAGTGTTTGAGAGAAGAGGGAACGAAGGGAGGCAGAGGTGAGCAAATGAGCTAGGCTAGAGGGTCATTTGGAATTAAAAAGGAATGTTTGATCGTGGACCAGTGATCTAAGAGATCAAAGGCCACGATTTAATGGCGTTATTGGGTCGGGTAGGTTTAGTTAGGTTAGGGTCAAATAAAATTTGGGCCTGGGTGTGTTTGGGCTAATTGAATTGGGATTGGAATTGGGCTGTGTAATTGGCTAGGTCCTAATAAAAGGGGCTATTTTTTAAATACACATTTAATCGTTAAAACAATTTTTTTAAAAAATGTAAAAAATGATTTTCATGCCTAGAAATGCTTTAAAATAATTACTTAATATTTTAAAAATATAAAAGGCTATTTTCTGGTGAAATAATGTAATAATACATGCATAGTCTATAATTGCAAAGTAATTGCAATTATAACCTAAAAATACAAATATGGCTATTTGTGCAATAATTGAAACTTAATACAAATGCAAATAATAAAATTAAGCCACAAACTTATTATAAAACTATTTGTGATGCAATCAGTGATTATTTTATAAATAAAATGCTGGGATAACTTGATTAAAATATTTTAAAAATGCAGAAATTTTATGAGAAATACTAATTGATGCCAATGCATATGATTGGATATCAACAGCTGCCTCTCTTTACCCGGGAAAGATGAAAGAGTTTTCGGGTCGAGAAATGATGGCCAATTTTGATCGAATGGGATGTTTTAGAAAAAAAATAGACGCCAAAATTTGGTCTTTGAGCTGCCTACATATCCCTGGTTTTACAGGAATCAGGTCGTGTGTAGTTCCGGACCCAATGACGAGCGGAAGCCGATGGAGTTGTTATAAGAATGACAGACAGTTCCCACAAAGGTTCTTTTGTGAAGGGTAATGTCTGATGGATTATGATTGCGAATCTAGAATGTATCGGATGTATTATAGGGAAGATAGCTGGATATCACGGGGTAGGATGGGTAACTGATGAGAATCGGTTATGAATGGCAAAGTGAAAAATGGTACGAGAAGAAACCAGGGCAAAGGTTGCTCCTATTTGAAAAATTGTTACCTCCGGGATCACCTGCAAACTCAAAATACGATTAATGCAAGTACATAGATTACTGCGAGAATTTAAACGTGATGAAAGTTCCCTTTGGACCATGAAAGATTGCCTTTGGACGGTGCGGATGATGTCCTTAGACTATGATGTCCTGGGCCATGAATTGTGAGATAGGAGATTCGCAGGCCATGAAATGATGTTCTCGGGCCATGAGGATGGTGCCTCTAAACCATGACGCCTTTGAATAATGATATGTAAATTTGGGAGATCATTAGGCCATGGCATGGTGTCTTCTGTCTATGAGGATGATGCCTTTAGACAATAACGCCTTTGGACAAGTTGGCCATATTTTAGCCCATGAGATATAATAATATAATGCTAAAATAAACAAGACAAGGCATAGTCTTGTGAGGTTGAGGGTAGAGCTTAGCCCGAAAGGGGAGCAAATAGATAGTGCCGGAATAGAACAACATTTATGCAAGGAGGGAATGCTTAGTCCCATGAGAAGGCAATGCTTAGCCTTATGCAAATATGGAGGCAGTGCTTAGCCTCTTGCAGATGGAGACATGGCTTATTCTCATGCAGAGAGAAGGCAGTGCTTAGCCTTATGCAGGTAGGGAGGCAGGGCTTAGCCTCACGTACAATTCGGGATAGGGCATAGTCCAATGCAAACGGAAGGCAATGCTTAACTTTATGCAAATATGGAGGCAGGGATTAGCCTCATGCGGATGGAGACAAGGCTTAGTCTCATGCAAGATGTGAGACAGAGCATAGTCTCATGCAAGATGCGGCACAGGGCTTAATCCCATATAGGTGGAAGGCAGAGCTTAGCCTTATGCAAATATGGAGGCAGGGCTTAGCCTAATCTGAGACAGAGCTTAGTCTCATGCAGGATGGGGGACAAGGCTTAGTCCCATGCAAAGGGAAGGAAATGCTTAGCTTTATTCAAATATGGAGGCAGGTCTTAGCCTCATGCAAGATGTGAGATGGAGCTTAGTCTCATGCAAGATGCGGGACAAGGCATAGTCCCATGCAAGTGGAAGGCAGAGCTTAGCCTTATGCAAATGTGGAGGCAGGGCTTAGCCTCATGCAAAATTTGAGACAGGGCTTAGTCTCATGCAAAGAGAAGGCAGTGCTTAGCCTTATCCAAACATGGAGGCAGGGCTTAGTCTCATGCAAAAATATAGACAGAGCTTAGTCTCATGCAAAGAGAAGGTAGTGCTTAGCCTTACGCAGCGAACATATAGCAAATAAGAGTAGGGTATTTCTTAGCTGGAGATATATTTGCGTTTGGCAGCTTGATTGATGGTGACTTTGATATGTGTATGTTTGCGAATACTTCTGTTATATTCACCATGCCTACATCCAAAGGAAAATTATGAGTTTTGTAAAGGGAGGATGGTTCGTGCCACTGTATGCTGGCTTTGCTCCGCTCTGCTCTAGAGGCCTTATTTGAGTTGGCCTGGGTAGCACCTGGCTATTACAGAAATAGAGTTTTTGAAAATATGCAATTATTGATTAAAATAGATTTATTTTCAGGAATCATAGTGAAATATCAAGTAGCTTAGATGAACTGATGATTGTAACACATTTCAAAGATATTACAACTTTTTTGTATTAGAATTTTGAGGGTCCTCCTCAAAATTCTATCTCAGTTTGGTAAATGATCTTTCGGCCGTTTGCGAGTGACGAAACTTGTTGAACCTTCATTGGAATTTTGAGAATCCTTCTCAAAATTCTGCCCTAGTTTCTTAACCAATTTCTGACTTTCTGGCATGCGATGGCGTCGGCTGGACTTGCTCCTCAAAATTCTACCCCAGTTTCTAGTTCTGGTGGGGGGGAAATGAAAATTTTATTATGATATGACCGAACCCACAAGGCTGCCTATGTATCCCCTCTTAAACAGGAATCAGGTCAAGCATAGTTCAATTGCATCATGTGAAGAAATGTAAGTAGTTAGACATAGTATCTCTTGCTGATTCTGAATTGATTGGTTTCAGCCAGACTTCTCCATCCATTTCTGCGAGTATGAGTGATCCTCCTGTTAGCACTGGGTGAACCATGTAAGGACCTTGCCAGTTGAGAGAGAATTTCCATTTGGCTTCATCTTAATGCGGTAAGATCTTCTTTAACACCAACTGTCCTGGTGCGAATTGTCTTGGTTTGACTCTTTTGTTGAAAGATCTGGACATTCTGTTCTGATAAAGCTGATTGTGGTGTATTGCATTCATTCTTTTCCATCTATAAGGGCCAGTTTCTCAAAGTAATTCCTTATCCATTCTGCATCGCTGAGTTCGGCTTCCTGCATGATCCTTAAAGAAGGAATCTCTACCTCTGCTGGGATGACAACTTCTGTACAATAAATCAGTAAGTAGGGAGTTGCCCCAGTTGATTTGCGGACTGTAATGCGGTATCCCAACAGGGAAAAGGGTAACTTCTCGTGCCATTGTTTGTGGTTTTCTACCATCTTCCTTAGTATCTTCTTGATGTTCTTGTTGGTGGCTTCTACGGCTCCATTCATCTGAGGTCTGTATGCTGTGGAGTTCTTGTGCTTGATTTTGAAAGGCTCACACATGGTCTTCATCAGATTACTGTTGAGATTGGAGGCATTGTCAGTGATGATTGATTCTAGAACTCCAAACCAGCAAACAATCTGGTCGCGGACAAAATCTGCCACGACTTTCTTAGTTACTGCCTTGTAAGATACTGCTTTGACCCATTTGGTGAAGTATCCATAGCTACCAAGATAAACTTGTTCCCGTTTGAAGCAGTGGGCTCGATCGGACTGATGACAACCATTCCTCAGACAGCGAATGGCCAAGGTGAGCTTGTTGCATTGAGCTCATTTGGCGGCACCTTTATCATATCAGCATGTAATTAACATTGGTAGAATTTTCGGACATACTGGACTCACTCTGTATCCATGGTCATCCAAAAATAACCGGACCTAAGAATCTTCTTGGCCAAGACAAAACCATTCATATGGGGGCCACAGGTCCCAACATGTATTTCCTCAAGTAGCTTAGAAGCTTTTTTTGCATCGACACGCCTTAGCAATCCTGAATCAGGGGTTCTTCTATATAGGTTTCCTTCTCTTTGGAAGAAATGATTGGAAAACCTCCGAAGTGTGCATTTCTAAGTTTAGTTCGCAGGCTCTAGATATTCTCCTTTCGCCAAATATTCTTTGATATTGTGAAACCAAGGCTTCTCGTCTAT
Source organism: Nicotiana sylvestris (assembly GCF_000393655.2). Lineage (NCBI taxonomy): Eukaryota > Viridiplantae > Streptophyta > Magnoliopsida > Solanales > Solanaceae > Nicotiana > Nicotiana sylvestris. The sequence continues at coordinate 74,699,964 of NC_091061.1, read as the reverse complement.
TTCTTCTTCAACGTGGGCACAATATGCTGGCTGATTGTGAATTATTACAGGGATGGGACCAGTGAAATTCTTGTCGGGATGTTGAATCATTGATGACAAAGTGGCCAGTGCATCTGCAAACTCATTTAGAATTCTAGGCACATGTTTGAACTCTATTTTTGTGAATCTTTTCATCAATTCCTATACGAGGTGCATGTATGTAAGTATTTTGGTGTTCTTTGTAGCCCATTCTTCTTGAACCTGATTGTTTACCGTAAAAATGGTAATAACAATTAAATTTGTTGATGGGGCTCTAAAAATATATGATCTATTTTTATGCTAGTTGTTTAAGTAGTTGATGCTAGAGATGTGAAGCTTAAAGATGAAATACGAAATAAAGCAGAGTTATAATCAAACCAAGGAGTTAGCTATTCGGGCCTCATACCGACCGATGAGGGGCCTCGAGGTCGATGCTGGGGCTCGCGCTCGAGCTATCGGGAATAATCGGGAGTGGGCTAACAGCCATAATATAATTAAAGGAGGCTCTTTATGGCCAATAACAAGCAATAAATAAAGAACAAGTACGAAGGTAGTAAGCAATAGCAATAGTGTCGGGAGAATATATTAGAGAGAAAAGAAAGAGTTCTTGTATATTTCGTGTGGAATAGTTGGAGCAACAGCCGCCCCTTACAAAGTGGTAAGGATCCCCTTTAAATAGGAGGGGAATCCCAACACAGTATGAAATAGATTAAATATAAAGGTATGGAGATGGGACGGCTAGACGTGACACCTTGATACAGGGTTTGGATAGGCCGGCTTTGTCCGACTTAGCCACGTGCTTTGGGAATTCCCCATTTTTACTCTAACCTTGATCGGCATCCACTTTAGGTCAGGCCTCGACGAGCTTCGAGGGAGGGAACCAAGTCATGGCTTTGCATCCTCGAGGCCTTGAGGCATTCTTCTGCAATGAACTAAAAGCAAGAAATCGGACCCTCTAATTTCGCCACATACAGATAGTCTTCGCGTTTCCTACTACGAATCGATGGGAAACAATTTTGATATCTGACTCCCCGGGCTTCCCGTGACGATGTCATGCTAATGATGCAATCGATGGCGTGAATTTTCATGATAAGTTGAACATCCTAGGGACTTGTTTTTTCGACGCCATTCAATGCACTATCGACTCCCGTTCTTCAAAGTGATAGTACTGGCATCGATTCAGTTATTCAAGAACGCAGTAATTGCACCCGCCAGTTAGTCTTCCAAAGGAATTGATGACAGTGTCATTATCTCCTATAAATGGGGGCATTCTGGCGTTATTTTTCTATCCAATTGACTTCCTCTATTCATTCACCCCTTTCTTCTCGCCATCTCTCTCTATTGTTGATTACCATGTTTAGGGTTCACGGTCTTAAGGTTGTTTGGAAGCATTCCCATCGGCCGCGTGGTGGCCTATCTTTCGGACCTTCTCTGGTCGAGCGAGATTATGTTGTTTTCATGTTCTTGTTATTGTCATCTCCTCCGCTTGGGACAATGAAGCAGAGGAATGATTTCCTCCGACCTGAGGAAATATTTGGATTATACACCGCTTCTCAAGAGGGGGCTCGTATTATACACCATTGCTCACCTCCATACCCCGGCTCGGCGTGGCGCTTCGCCCCGGGCTAGTAGTTTGCACGGCTTAATATCCCAAGAAGTGGATTTAAAGTAGCCGTGTAAGTGAGCCCGACATTCGCCAGGTCTGTTGTCTCTCCGAGTTTTTCTTGGCCAGTGAGGGTCCTCGACCTTTGGCGAGCTACGGCATATTTTGATCCCTCCCTCTTCTCGACATATCCTTTGGGGATATCAGTGTGGAAGGCCGAGATAAGGCTTCTGAGGAGACATCACTTCGGAAGATATTGTGTTTGATGATGCATGCCCGAAGAGAGGATTTTCGAAGGCATTGTTGCAAGAGGTGGACCTTCGAGAGTAGACTAGGCTCTAGGCTTTTACTATGTGTGTGCCCCCCTTTGTTTCTTCATTTCTGTGTAATGACCCCTTGCGGGCTTTTGAAATCATATGTAAGGACCCCACGAGGATCGTTGTAAACAAATGTTTGTGAATATAAAGATATTTTCTTGACTTTTGCCTTTGATACTTGCCATATTCTTGTGCACTTGCAGGGGTTCTGAATGTATGCCTCTGTTGACGATTGTCAATATCTCACTTGGATGCGAGTGTTCCTTCCGATCTTTGGTCTATAGAAATAGCTCCTTTCCGAGCCCACCATTGTTCCTTGGACCAAGCCTAAAATGGTCTGATAGACTCGGGTCATCGGGACCCTCGAGTCATATGAAGATAGCACATCGAACCTTGAAATTTTTTAGAGTGGTCTCTAGGTGAGGGTCAGCTTCAGGCACCTGGAGATTTACTTTGAACTTGATGTAGATAACCTTTTAAGGTGTTGAAGGTAGGTCCCTGAGGAGGGGTTACCCATATTTAGGTGATGTCTTGAGGTCGAGCCCTCATGGACGAAGCTCGAAGTGCTTACTTTTCTTCTTGAGAGGAACCCTCAAGGTTGGGTACCACCTTGGGATTGGAGATGACGTGGTTGATTTTTGAAGCTTGACTTCTCTTTGATGGAGGTCCTCAAGGTCGGGTATCACCTCAGGATTGTGGCCTCTTGAAGCCTAACTTTTTTGATGGAGATCCTTGAGGTCGGGTACCACCTCGGAACTCGTATTGAAGTCATTGGCCTCCCGCGTCCTAACTTAGGTAGGTGGACTGTTGGTGTTTCCCCACATATATATGGGGTTTCTTTCGCTTCGTGGGAGATCCCATTTTTAAATAGCTATCCTTTTGTTTCAGTATCGAAGCCTTTGTTACCTTATCACCAAAGCGTTTGCGTAGGTTCCCGCTCTAGTTTGCTAGTTCTGCCATAGCCATGACTGCTACTTCAGGGTTTGCCCGGCAGAGAGGGGAGAGTTCCACTCCCAGTGCTCAGGATCCACGAAAGTTCACTTTGAAGACTATGTCTTCGATAAGAGAGGAGCACCTTGAGCTAGTGAGGAAAGACTGTGGATCCCCCGGATGAGGGTATCACGGACTCATCCTGAATGTGTACTTGTACCCTTTTCACACTAGGCCCCTTGATAGGGTCGTGCTCAATTTATGTTTAAAGTATCGGGTTGCTTTGGTGCAGATACATCCGTCGTTTTGCCGAATAGTGCTGATGTTGGGGTTCTTTGCGGAGAAGTCAGGGCTTGAATTCATGCTCAATTATCTTGTTTGGCTGTACCGGCCCTTTCATCATCGAGGTATGCTAACCTTATAGTGCAGTTCGTCCACGACCTTTGTTGTTGATGATGAGGAAGATGGATATCGAGAGTGGATTAGTCGGTTCGTCCGAGACCAGACGGCTGACGTTATCCCTGTGGAGCTTATGACTTTCCCCGAGGAATGGAATTATACGTGTGAGTGGAGCATCTCGTGCTTTCTTAGATTTGCTCGTGGCGGATGCTAGTTTAGTAATCATGTTTTCCTCCTTTTCTGCAGCAATTTCATGGGCGCCGGGCGAAGTTCCTAATCTGCCTGGTTGGGTCTGAAAGCTAACGACCCATTCGACCTGTGACGAGCGTAGGTGGCTAGCTGTGGCCAGGGGTAGATGGGAAGCAAAATACCATGGTATGTGTGTATGCTGCTTTTTCTTTGTCCCTCGTACATTTGGGAGGACATTTACCCCTTTTCATGCATTAACCTTGTCGTCGTAGGTATCAGAGGGTCTCCAAAGGCGAGGTTGTGCTCCTCTGGATTGGGGGAGGGGTTGCCAGCTTCTGAGATGAAAGACGACAATAATAAACGGGATATGCATTTGTAGTGCGATGGTACTCTCAACAGAGCGAAACAGGGCCGAGTCTTTTAGGAGAAAACATCATCTGAGCCTGCTGCGGTCGAAGTTTCCGGTTGTGGAGAGGTGGTTACTCCGAGTGATCGTGCTTCGGCCGGGGTTGATTCTTCTATGGACGAGGGGACTAGATTGACAGAGGTGTGCTCGACCTTCGAGGAAGTCCACCGACTTCACTTTGCAGTGAGCTTTCGTGCATGCCTTCCAAATCTTGTGTCTTCCCTTCCTTATCGAGTGTTTCTTTTGTAGGCCTTTGACAGGATTAGGTCTGAGCTGCTTCATCATGGGGCTAGACTCCGGAAAGCTCTGGATGAGGGTAGGTACTTTGGGCTCCTTTGCGAGGAGAAGGAAGTTGAGTTGACACACTGGCGATATAGGGCGTACCGGAGATCAAATTATTAGAGCTATTTGACGGAGTAGGTAATTTCCCATCCCGGGCAGGTATGCATTTCGCCTTTTAACTTCTCAGGTTAACTCTTCGTATATCCCAGCTGCAAAAAAAGACGAAGGCCCTGGAATGCCTTAGGGGTGAAGCAGATCGAATCAGGAACGACTATGGCGAGCTAAGAGCTCAAGTGTAGACTCAAGCTTTGGAGGAGGAAAGTACATTGGCTAAAGTTCCTGCCGTCAAGGCCCAACTCTACTTATCTCGTGATAATGCTTTAGTCCAAGAGGATATGATCACAAAGCTCAAATCTGAACTTTCGAAGGTCAGGGCTAAGATCGTTGATGCTCGGACTGAAGCAGCACTGAGTCGGACTAAGGCCGATTAGGAGATGGCAATTTATTTGAAGGAAGCTGCCGATGCCCAAGTCTAGTTGAAGAGGATCCTCGATCGTAAAGAGAGGATCAAAGAATATGCTCATCGTAAATATCGAAGAAGGGTTCTCGAGGAGATCAGTGCCAGGGGTTTTGTTCTCCTGGAAGAGCAGGCGCGAGCGAGGGCGGACGAGCATGATGCTCGATCATTTCTTTCCGGCACTGAAGAGAGTGAAAATGAGGCGGGTAGGTCGTAGACCTCAGGGGCGGGGCATAAACTTTGCCATTTTGTATGCGATAACTTCATAGCGCACTTGTAGACGGAGAATGCATTTTTCCACATTTGTAAATAAAAGAAAAACTTGAGGTTTTATTTCTTCTGTACCACTTCCTGCTTTTCTTCTGACAAGGTGGACTGGTTTCAGAGATGGTGAGAATTCTTAGATTCGTGATATGGTCCTGGGGCTCATTCGGCAGGCCGGGAGGCTCTTACGCGCTTGGTCGATGCAACCTTTAGTGTAAACTGGCGTTAGAGCTCTTACGCTTTTGCTCAACTATCTTGGGTTTAGTCTACGAGTTGGGCTTCGACTGGAGCTCATTCAACCCTCAAGCTTTTGTTTCTGCGTGGGCTGGCGACATCAGCTCTTATGCCTTGCCCTTAGGCATGTATAGTTAGCTATTTTGGGTTCGTTCTCCGAATTAGTTTACAACTCAAGCTCATTTTGACCCTCAAGCTTTCAAATTTTCAGCTGGCGGCAGTGGCTGTTACGCTTTTGGTCGTTGCGACCTTTTAGTGTGTGGTCATGAGGCTCATTAGGATGGCGACAATGGCTCTTATGCTTTGCCCATAGGCATATGTAGGCTTTGTTTTCCTCTCGTTAAGGACTTGTTGAAATGATTTTGCCTGATCGGTTGTCGGTTCGGGAAGAACCTTGATTTCAAGTTGTTTGCGGCAATGTTTGAGCACATCGGAAGGTTTAGCTCGTAGGCTGAGTAGCTCAAAGCCTTGTGATTTGGAACTAACATGGTCAAAGCTCTTTTGCCTGTCGAGGGTAGCCTGTTTAACCGGTTCTTTTCGAAGTAGATTTGAAGTAATGGCCTATGATTTTGTAGCGACGATTGGGCATCCCTGAGTCGCGTTAATTTGGCTGGTACAGTCGTATGACCGTAGTCATTTTTGTTTGGTCGAGCCATGTTTGATCCCCAGTGTAGTTGTTTAGGCATCTATATCGAGGGTATGCCGTTTCAAGAATCTAACAAATGCGACATATAGCCTAAACTTCGGGATTGAGTTTATGCCTATAGTAAGGTCTTACAAAATATTCATGCCTTTTGAGGTCTTACAGTTTTGTTGATACTTGGTACAAGTATGATTCATGCCTTGCTTGAGGTCTTACAGTTTTGTTGATACTTGGTACAAGTATGATTCATGCCTTTCTTGAGGTCTTACTAGATTGAGTCTTCCCGTTTGGGGTCTTATGGCCTTGTGTTTTTAAATGAATGGCGATTGGCGATAGTCTCCGAGTCATCAAGTTTTCTTAGGCTCGGGGGTTGTTACTCGCGAACTCAGAATTGCCTCATTAAGGGCTTATGATCTTGGAGATTCCGACCCTAGGGTCATATGGTTTCTGAGTTTGCGATGCCAGTCTCCGAATGTTTGGGACATTTTCCCTTTTGGAGATGTTCTGTGATTTCCGTGCTGCCTCATTGAGGGCTTATAAGTATGGAGTTCTAACCCTGAGGTCTTGCGGGTGCCGAGTTATTAACGCTAGTCTCCGAGTACTTCGGGGCGTTCTCGGTGGAGGGATCTTTGCTGTGAAAATGCTGAATTTCTTTTGGAGTACGAGATGCTTTGGAGAAAGATATTCTTTGACGGTTTGGCATAAGTACATGTTGTTTCGTCGCTGTGAACTCGGCTTATGTGGACACGGTTCATGTGACCGTTTGGCCCGGTACATCATTTCCTATTGGAACCTTGTTTGTCATTCCCTGGTTCTTCTGAGTGGATGACCTCTCAAGGGGGTGCCCTCCAGTGTTCGGTGTTGATTGCAAAAGAAGCCTCGTATGCTTGTTGGATCCTCCTTAGGTAGCGCGTGGACGTTGCCTCATTAAAAACCTTGCCGGTGAAACCCTCTTTGGGACAAAAGCTCGGTCAAAGAAAAAGAGTGCAATGGATGTCGTTAAGGCCTTGAGATATTCGGGTTGGATTAGCACTTTCGACTGCCCTAATTGGGCGTCTGCATATGGGTTAGTGCAAAATAATGAAAGGGGGAGGTGGTCTTACCTTATTATGGGATGCACCGGCGATATTTCGAGGTCTAATGTGTCCCTAATGTTTGGAGTGAGGACTCGGTACGGTCCTCCATTGTGTTTAATCAGGCTTAGCCGAAGATGTAGTTCGATTATCCTTTGGATCTTTTGAGAGTGGAGATATTAGTGCCGGCTCTATGTTATGTCCCACGAACACTTCCCTTGACGCGTGTTGTTCCTCGCAGACCATCTGGCGAAGAGTGGATGGTATCGCTTTTATGAAGTGTATCCATGGCCATCCGAATAAGGCGTTATACCTCATGTCTCCTTCGGTGACATGGAATTTGGCGTTCTGGGCCGTGCCGACCACGCTGACTTGGAGAGTGGCCTCTCCTCGTTATTTCGATAGCCATGTTGAATCCGTTAAGGATTCGAGAGGCGGGCACGATTTGGTCTAGAAGTCCGAGCTGCTCTATTACTATCGACCTGATAACGTTGGTCGAGCAACCTGGATTCATAAGCGCATGTTTTATTCAAAATGAATGAATGAAGAAAGAGGTTACCAGTGTGTTGTTATGAGGTTGGGGAGAGCTTTCAGAGCCTTCCTCGCTGAATGTGAAGGCATCTTCGGGTATGTATCCCCAGGTTCATTTTTCTCTAGTGATGAATACCTTTGTTCTCCTCATAACAGGTTCTTGGGGAGTGTTGACGCCCCTCTAATATTATGTGGATAACATGTTGTGGCTCATTTTCTTCGTTGTTCTTGGCCGTCTCTCTTTATTAGAACTGAACTTTAGCCCGATTGCTCAAAAATTCTCAACGGTGACTTTTATTGAGTAGCCTAGCTATTTCCTTTCAGAGCTGGTGGCAATCTTCGGTCCTATGGCCATGCGTATTATGCGTATTAGGCTTGGGATATTTTCTGTCCTTGGTTTTGCTGATGGTGAGTATGATGTCAGATACTTCGACGTTGAAGTTGTATTCTGATAGGCGAGGTTCCCCCATTTGCCCCGTGGTCCCGTCGAATACGCCTCTGTTGATGAGTCCCCGAGTGTTCTATTCTCGGTTCACCAATCGATCGTTGCGGGGCGGATTGCATCTCGGGGCATTCCTATTATCTTCGAGGTACGGTTGATACCTCTCTTTGTCTAGTTTCAACTCCGTCACCAGGAGTCTGCTCAGGTATACTGAGCCCGAGGGTGCTTTCAGTTGATCATCCGCGACCCTGATCTTTGACTGGTACCGGTTGTGGACGTCCAACCAGGTTACGGTGGGATACTTGATCAAATTCTTTTTTAGTTGTCTTGAGGCTACTAAGCTTCGTTCATTCAGGCCTTGAGTGAAGGCCTGTACCACCCAATCGTCAGAGACCGGGGGTGGTTCCATTCATTCCGTTTGGAAGCGAGATACGAATTCTCACAGAATTTCATTCTCCCTCAACTTAATCTTGAATACATCGGACTTCCTTGTTGCTACTTTGATGGCACCGGCGTGTGCCCTTATGAAGGGGTCCGCTAGCATGGTGAATACGTCTATGGAGTTGTGAGCTAGGTTGTTGTACCTCATCATGGCTCCCTTTGAGAGCGTTTCTCCAAACTTCTTCAGTATGACGGACTTGATCTCGTCGCCCTTTATGTTATTGCCCTTTACTGTGCACGTATAGGCAGTGATGTGTTCCTTGGGATCTGAGGTCCCGTTGTATTTTGGGAGTTCTGGCATTCTGAACTTCTTTGGAATGGGTTTCGGAGCCGTTTCCTCTGGTAACGGCCATTGCAAGAACTTCTTCGAATCTACACCTTTCAGGACCGAGGGTGCGCCCAGGATTTGATCGAACCTGGAGTTATATGTTTCGACCTTCTTGTCATTGGATGCTATCATTCTCTCGCCCGACTAGATCCTTTTGGAGAGGTCCCCGAGCATTTTTACGATGGTAGGATCCGCTACCGAGCCGTTGTTGCTATATCTCTTCGGTACCTGTTCATCTTGGGGAGTAGCTTCCGGTGTTATTGTGCTAGAAGTCTTCGGGTGGCTTTGCAGCTGAGTGATAGCCAGTCGTTGTGCCTGCAACATTTCAAAAATAACATGAAGACTAACTTCCAGTTCTTCTAGAGCTGGAGTTTTTTGGGCTTCATGTTGGTCACCATATTGTATGCTCCTATTGGTGTGTGAGGTTTCGTTGACCTGTTGTGCATCTTGCGAACTCGCATACGCTGGAATCGGTCAAAGTGCGTTATCGGGGTTCTGTGGTGGCATGCCAACAATTGGAACAACCACATCATTTTCTCCGTGGTTTTCAATGTTGTCGTTCTGAACTCTGTTCACTGAGCCAGACATTTTGACCTGAAATCGAAGATCTTGGACATGAAAAAGTGTGAAAGATAACTTGCGTTGTGCAATGAAACCAGTAAGAAAATAATCACTATTATTTTTAGCCCCACGGTGGGCGCCAAACTGATTACCGTGAAAATGGTAATAACAATTAAATTTGTTGATGGGACACTAAAAATATGTGATCTATTTTTATGCTAGTTGTTTAAGCAGTTGATGCTAGATATGTGAAGCTTAAAGATGAAATACGAAATAAAACAGAGTTATAATCAAACCGAGGAGTTAGCTATTCAGGCCTCGGACCGACCGATGAGGGGCCTCGAGGTCGATGTTGGGGCTCGGGCTCGAGCTCGAGCTATCAGGGATAATTGGGAGATGGCTAACAGCCAGAATATATTTAAAGGAGGCTCTTTATGGCCAATAACAAGCAATAAATGAAGAATGAGTACGAAGGTAGTAAGCAATAACAATAGTGCCGAGAGAATATATTAGTGAGAAAAGAAAGAGTTCTTATATATTTCGTGTGGAATAGTTGGAGCAACAGTCGCCCTTTACAAAGTGGTAAGGATACCCTTTATATAGGAGGGGTATCCCAACATAGTATGAAATACATTAATTGTAAAGGTATGGAGATGGGACGGCTAGACGTGACACCTTGATACATGTTGTGGATAGGCCGGCTTTGTTAGTCTTAGTCGCGTGCTTTGGGAATTCCCCATTTTTACTCTAACCTCAATCAGCATCCCCTTTAGGTCGGGCCTTGACGAGCTTCGAGAGAGGGAACTCGATCACAGCTTTGCATCCTCGAGGCCTCGAGGCATTCTCCTGAAATGAACTAAAAGCAAGAAATCAGACCCTTTGATTTCGCCGCATACACTGATGTACCAGAAGATCCAAATCTCCAATCACCAATAACTCTTGTATATTCATATCGATGGCCAGATTGAGCCCCATGATGCAAGCCTCATAGTCTTCCATATTATTGGTGCATGGAAACCTGAGCTTCACAGATACAGGGTAGTGTTGACCTGTTTCTAATACCAAAACCGCTCCAATGCCCCCTCCTTTGAATTTTTCAACTCCATCAAAGAACATCCTCCAACCGTCGTATGTTTCATTAATATATTCTCCTACGAATGACACTTTTTCATCAGGAAAATATGTATTCAAGGATTCGTATTCTCCTCCCACAGGATTTTCAGCAAGATGGACTGTCAATGCTTGTCCTTTGACCTCCTTCTGAGTTACATAGACCATATCGAACTCACTTAACAGTATCTGCCATTTGGCTAATTTTCCTGTCGGCATGGGCTTCGAAAAGATGTACTTTAGAGGGTCCATCCTAGATATGAGATATGTGGTATATGCATATAAGTAATGCTTCAATTTCTGAGCCGTCCAAGTCAAAGGACAACAAGTGCGTTCCAACAGAGAATATCATGCGTCATAAGGTGTGAACTTCTTACTCAAGTAGTACATGATTTGCTCTTTTCTCCCTGTCTTGTCATGTTGTCCCAAAACACATCCAAAAGCTCCATCTAATACAGATAGATAGAGTAGCAAAGGTCTCTTAGGTTATAGAGGGACTAGGACTGGTGGTGTGGACAGGTACTCCTTGATTTTGTCGAAAGCCCTCTGACAATCTTCGGTCCAACTTGTTTCAGCATCTTTCCTCAACATCTTGAAGATGGGTTCACATATGACTATGGACTGTGCTATGAAGCGGCTGGTATAGTTGAGACGTCCTAGGGAGATCATTGTTACACCCCATATTTTCGTACATGAAAATACGCCATAAATAAATTAATGAGAGCCTGGAAGTGAGGTGTCACGTCCCGTAGTACTATATTACGACAATGTTGTACCCTCTAGTGTTGTACATTGAATTTGTCATAAGGTAACTAACATCAGTCCAAGGAAAAGATTATTTGGAGATTATAAGGATTATGCTATTTCAATAAAGTAATAAGTAAATTCGTAAAGGTGAAAGGGGAAGCAAGTCAAAGAAAACGAGTTTCGTTGAAAATGGATGATTTGGAATAAAATACGAGTCGAGTGATAATACCCGATAATTATAAACTAATAACATTCAAGGTACCATATGACCACGGTAGTGTAATATATAAAGTATATATCAAGTATTTTGAAAATAAATAGAATTTTAAGTAATTTATGATAATTCTTAAATTATGCGGGTAATAGATTAATTACCGGGTAACGAAACATTACCAGATTAACTAATAAGTGGATAAAATTAATAAAATCATCTTCCCCAAACCAAGACATGGCAGTACCATTTAAGCATATGACTAAGAGTCATATCTTCTTAGTATGATACCAACGTGTAAAGTCATTTATGACTCATGAAGATAAGTCATTTTTTTTAAAGGAAAGACTTGAAATATTGAATTCATTTTGGACAAATGAATAGGAAGTCACTTGGTCTCACTCTTGGATAGGTTTCAAAGACCTTTTGCCTTTAAGAAAAAACGTGAAAATCCAAATTTCTTGCAAAAATTCAAAACCAACAAAACGTGAAAGGCAGAATCATTTCCTCCAACAGTTCAAAAAATTCTATTGAAATTTTGGACGAAGCCACCAAATTTCATTTCAAAATTTTAAGAGATTCAAGCTGAATTTCGTCCATATTTTTGAGGAAGCAGATTCGTTCAAACAATTCAAGAAGCAGGTATGATAAGGACCTCCCTTCTTTCTTTTGGCATATTCCAAATTATACTGGAGAAATGAGCAAATACACAGTTTTCTATAAATTACTCTATTCATAAAAATAGTAAGGGTGTCTATATTCTCGACTCCACATGAAAAATATTATTATCTTCTGCTCGTGGGTCTCAGAATAATACGCAGTTGGAAAAATTTATCCGGAAGGAATATTGAGATTATTATGTATTTTTCATGCATTTCATACATGTGCATTGAACCATGACCAGATGGCGTTATATATGCGTACATATGTAAATATATGTATATGGGATATGGTAAAAGGTTACGGCGTTATATACGCACCACCACTTGATCAGTTGGTATATAATGATGATGTTGCCCGCAGTGGCTGAAATATGATTCAAATGGCGTTATATACGCGTATATATGTATGTATATAGGATATGAGAAAGGTTATGGCGTTATATACGCACCACCACCTGATCAGCTAGTATACGATGATGATTTTTCCCAAAGTGGATGATATGATATGATAGGATGCCCTCAGAGGCAGATGATGTAATGAAATATGTACCTATGCACGACATGACATTCATATGCATATGCATGACGCTAAAAGTAATTTATGATTTACAAAGTTATTCAGACTTACAGGTTGAGTCATGTACTCTATATTTCTTCCATGTCTCTTATGTACTAATTTTATGTGCCTTACATGCTCGGTACATTATTCGTACTGACGTCCCTTTTTCCTGGGGATGCTGCGTTTCATGCCCGCAGGTCCTGATAGACAAGTCGAGAGCCCTCCAAGTAGGATATCAGCTCAGCGAAAGATGTTGGTGCTCTCTATTTGCTTCGGAGTTGCTTGTTTGGTTAGTATGAATTAGACATGTATTGTTTTGTATGGCGGGACTCTATCCCGACCTTTATGAAATTTATGTACTCTTAGAGGCTTGTAGACATATTTTGTATACGTGAAAGATTGTACGGCCTTTTCGGCCTTTGTTTTGAGTTTATAAATAATTATGTTGGCCTGTTAGGCCCGTATGTCACGTGTATATGATGATGTAATAAGAAAGATAACGTTATGTTGGTACATCGGTCGAGTAAGGTACCGGGTGCCCATCGCGGCCCATCTCTTTGGATCGTGATAAAAGTGGTATCAGAGCAGCTCTTTCCTAGGGATGTCTACAAGCCATGTCTAGTAGAGTCTTGTTTATGGGTGTGTCGTGCACCACACTTATAAGCAGGAGGCTACAGGGCATTTAGGATTGTCACTCTTTGTTCTTACTCTAGATCGTGTGGTAGATATCACTTATAAGAATTCAAATTCCGAGATTTCTTTTTTTTATTATTATTCATAATAAGATGATACCTACATCCGGAAAGAAGGTTGGAAAGACAGATAGTTGTGGAATAGTTGAGTGAGAGGAATTGGATTTTTGTATGATGCTTACGATAAGTAAATGTGAGGTCTTTAGCAGATCATAGGTGTACTAAAAGGTGTAAGCTTCCTGATAAGAAGCCTTAGGGCAAGAATGTTTATCCATTTTTATGGTGAAAGACAATGAGAGATTAAGAAGATAAATACAAGTTGCCACAAGCATAAGAAGCAAGATGAAGAAGGGTACGAGGCGCCCAGTTAATGAAGGTTAACAGCGTTTAAAATTGAGGCAAAGGAACATAAGATTTTTGAGTTATATTCAATAGTAACAGAGGTATATAGAATTGGTCGCACCCATTCCAGATATGCCCTATAGGGATTAACAGAAGTAGTATAAGAAGATATGATGGATGAATTGTTTACGGCAGTTGACATTTTCGAAGGATATTGCAAATATGCTAACAGATCTCTTTATGAGATACCTAGATGGTGCACTCTGAAATAGTGCAGCCAGATATGAGTACAATAAAGACATGCTCTATAAGTTTTAAAGGGATAAATATTACCTTAGTATGGCTCGCATCTCTAGTAAAGTTAGAGCGTTAAGCAACTTGAAGAGCCATTGGATGGAGCAAAGGGAAGCTAAAAACAAAAGGATGTCTTGTTCAAGTTTTCAGAATAAAGTGATAGGCATAAATGTTAGCGGGCAATAAGAAAAGAGTTAATGAAGCATTATGAGTAAGATGTTATACATAGATGACGATGGTAGATCAAAAGATGACAGCATTACAAAATCTTTAGTCAAGTGAAGGAAGAAACGAGAAGCGACAGGCCTTAGGACAACAAAAGAGTATAGGCCATACAATCATGTCCTTATTTTGAGAAATAATTTCGCAACTCTAATGTGATTACAAGAAGGGAGAATTAAACCCCAGAATGATAGAAATCAGTATGGGCAAGTGAACAAGATAAACTAAACATGAATTGAGGACTGAGTGATTTGATAACGGTCGGCATCATGAGAATTTCAGATCGCGTTCCAGCGATAATAGAAAGGACAATAAAAGAAGATTTATGGGAAAGTTAGAGGATGGTCATTCAGGAAGACGTTTCCCTAAAGCAAGCAAGGGGAGCAAAGTTAAGCTTAAGGGAATGTATGTGCTAGTTACAGTAAGTGTCACCATTGCGATTAAGGAATTTTGTTATCCTTGGTACATAAGGATTACCCCAAGGCGAGTAAGGGTCATCGATAATGTAAAAGGATGCCAAAGATGAAGAGTTAAAATATCTATAGGTAGGTCATCAAAGCTCCACTTTTTAGTACTCCCTAAAAAGGGGGAATATGGAATGATATGGCGTTAAGCCAGAATTAAGTGGTTCTAGTAATTATGGAATGATAAAGGAAGAATGCAAAAAAAATGATAAAAAGGGATGAGATTAAAATTATCTAAGGCCTACGTATATGTTACGGTTCCAGAACATTATGCAAATACGATGTCAAGGAGAGGAAGTAAAGGTTCTTTCCTGAAATGTTAGTAATAGATAAGGAGTTGGTACAAGCAGTAAGTTAAAAATAACCAAAGAAAGATTACGAGGAATATTGATGTGAGAATGGGCCAACGAGTAGTTAGTAATTGGTAAGGAAGATCCCAGTTATGGCTAAACAGGAGACTACAGACGATCATCAGATCATGTAAGATAAACATAGTAGAACCCGACATGGGGAATTCAGCCTCGGAGAATATCATTATAATACTTGAGATATATTCAAATAAGAGTCGGAGTAGTTAAAGGTTGAGTGTTACGAAAATAAAAGATAGTTTCATTGGGAAGACATTCAAAACCTCAGTTCAGAAGCAGCCGTACGAGCAAATAAGTGTGGAGGTAAATAACTGAGGATAATTACAAGTGAGCACGAACATCAAAAATTCTATCGGGAATACGATATAATAAGCTCGCATCTTTACAAGAGTCAGAGAATCCTCCCTAAGTACTACAGTGAAGGACTAGCTGAGGAAATAAGAAAGAAGGATTCAACCTAAGCACAACGACCTAAAGAGGAAATAGTCTTAAAACAATAGTTTCACAACAACATTGTACATCCTCCATAAGAAAGAGGAATCTACTGTGGCTAGTGAACGAGAAGTAAAAATCAAAAGAAGTATTCGAAGATCATATGAGTTATACGGAAATTCTGGCATGTTTGGGAGTTAAGATAAGCTAAGTATGCACGCAACAAGGGGGAAGAAAGATAAGGAAAGGTAATAGCTTATGTTAAAAGAAAGTTGAGACGGGACGAAAGGAATTATTTGATCAATGATCCCGAGTTGGTGACGTTATGAACGCACTCAAGAGTTTGGATTTTTATACATACAGCATATATGTTGACAATCATACAGCCATAAAAGATTCCGATATAAGCTAAAAGAAAGAATTAAGCCCAGGTCATAAACAAAGGAATGAATTGTTAGAAGATTGTGTCAATGGATATTCCATAGTGTCCATGGAAGGCTAAAGTAATAACTAATACCATGAGCCACAGATCGAAAGATAGCTTAAGCCTACGTAAAGGCTGATCAGAAGGAAGAGAAAACTAAAGGATTAGATCACTTAAGTAAATTAAGAGTCTGATTATTGGACCTAGAAAAATTATAGAAGTTGTGATGGAAAACATGACAGAATCACTCTTAATATCAGATGTTCAAGGGAAATAACACAACAACCATAATATATAATGGCTCTACAAGGAAGCCAGTTAGAAGAAGTACCAGCCTCATAAGAAGTCAGTACGAAGCTCCCACCGGATTGTGTATATACCAGAGGTGCGAGTATTATAATAGAGCTTCAAGTCATTGACGTGAATTACACTTAGGTGGAAGGGAGGTTATAAAGGAGATAAAAGATATGATACCGGATTTTAATCAAGTAAGGTAAAAATGAACAACGTACGAGCTACTCTAATCCAAAAAGTTGTAAATAGTCCATACTTCGGATAGAAGGTTATAAGCACGGGGATCCAATAACCAAGAACGATAGCAGCATCGTCGGCGACATGTCTTCCAGCCTATGGTTTCTAAGTACTAAGAGATATAGTTAAGAGAATATAGAAAAGTTGGAGACGATGTGATGTCTCGCTTGACGTTCCAGAATAACATAAGGAAATCTGTGGTGCAAGCAAGTTGAAGGAAAGTTTATAAATGAATATGTATGGGTCGCAAGCTAAAGTATAGTAGAGCGACAAAGTTTTAAGGAAACATGAGTATGAGGAAAGGCAAGTGAAAAGGTGACGAGAATGGATAAGTCTTTAGGATTAAGGCCATGAAAACAAGAAGAGAAGACAGTTTCTCTATGTTATACAAAGCTCACTATAGCCTTAATGAACTCAAAGGAGTCTAAGATTAATAGCATTTAGAAGGAATGAAATACTGACCTGGTAATAAAATGAGGGTATAATTGTGATAGGTATAGGATGACGTTTGGGCCTTCGATTGAATAAAGATTTTTAAAAAAGAAGAAGAGAAGGAGAAAAGATTTCGTTGGTGGCACGAAATTAGGATACCACCATAAGGTGAATCACATTTAGACACTATGAAATACGATTATGAAAATCACTTTAAATATTCCTCAATGCAACGTAAGCCCTACTGCAATACATTACGTAAGAAATTTCAAGTCTTTAAATAGCAGATTGTAGAACAACATTGAGGTGAATCAATAATGGATGGGTAAAAGTTGCAAAGTGCGAGATGAGACTGGGCCATCAACCTTAAGATAAACAGTAATGAAGAAGCGTTAAAGGATTTAGATTTATGCATATAAGATAAACAATAAGAGTAACCTGGAGTTCGGTAGCAGACTTCAGTAACGATAAATCGAAGTAAGAATTATGGTATAGTATGACCTACTTAGATATAGTAAAGCTAATGATGCCCAAAGGGATAGCTTGACATAATTTTGTATATGTTCATAAAGTGAAGCCTAGAGATTGGCTAAAAGCTGGAGGAAAGAGAAAAGAAGAGTCGCATAGGCGCGCATACAAAGTTAGAGTCTTAAAAGTTGCATGATAGAATGTAGCAACAATTACGAGATTAGAAGGATTACGACTACAAGTCGTGGTGTGAGAAAGAGGTTTAAAAGGGGGGAATGCCCTAGCCTTTGGACTTATTCACATAACAGTTTCCTAGATGGAGAAAGGACTTCTAAAGTAATCGCAAGAGCTATGGGATATGAGGACAATAAGCGCATCAATCAACATTCGAGGACGAATGTTCCAAAGGGGGGAATGATGTTACACCCCATATTTTTGTACATGAAAGTACTCCATAAATAAATTAATGAGAGCCTGGAAGTGAGGAGTCATATTACGACGATGTTGCACCCTGTAGTGTTGTACATTGAATTTGTCATAGGTAACTGACATCAGTACAAGGAAAAAAATATTTGGAGATTATAAGAATTATGCTATTTCAATCAAGTAATAAGTAAATTCGTAAAGGTGAAAGGGGAAGCAAGTCAAAGAAAATGAGTTTCGTTGAAAATGGACAATTTGGAATAAAATACGGGTCGAGTGATAATACCCGATAATTATAAACTAGTACCATGCAAGGTACCATATGACCACGGTAGTGTAATATATAAAGTATATATCAAGTATTTTGAAAATAAATAGAATTTTAAGTAATTTGTAATAATTCTTAAATTATGCGGGTAATAAAATAATTACTGGGTAACGAAACACTACCCGATTAACTAATAAGTGGATAAAATTAATAAACTTATCCCCCAAACCAAGACGTGGCAGTACACCACCATTTAAGCATATGACTAAGAGTCATATCTTCTTAGTATGATACCAACGTGGAAAGTCATTTATGACTCATGAAGATAAGTCATTTTTTTAAAGGAAAGACTTGACGTATTGAATTCATTTTGGACAAATGAATAGGAAGTCACTTGGTCTGACTCTTGGATATGTTTCAAAGATCTTTTGCCTTTAAGAAAAAACGTGAAAATCCAAATTCCTTCCAAAAATTCAAAACCAACAAAACATGAAAGGCAGAATCATTTCCTCCAACAATTCAAAAAATTCTATTGAAATTTCAGAAGAAGCCACCAAATTTTGTTTCAAAATTTTAAGAGATTCAAGCAGAATTTTGTCCATATTTTTGCAGAAGCAGATTCGTTCAAACAATTCAAGAAGCAGGCATGTTAAGGCACTCCCTTCTTTCTTTTGCCATGTTCCAAATTATACTGAAGAAACGAGCAAATACACAGTTTTCTATAAATTACTCTATTCATAGAAATAGTAGGGGTGTTTATATTCTTGACTCCACATGAAAAATATTATTATCTTCTGCTCATGGGTCTCAGAATACTATGCAGTTGGAAAAATTTATCCGGAAGGAATATTGAGATTATTACGTATTTTTCATGCATTTCATACATGTGCATTGACGCATGACCAGATGGCGTTATATACGCGTATATATGTAAATATATGTATATGGGATGTAGGATAAGGTTACGACGTTATACACGCAGCATCACCTAATCAGCTGGTATATGATGATGATGTTGCCCGCAGTGGCTGAAATATGATTCAAACGGCATTATATACGCATATCTGTGTATGTATATATATGTATATGGGATATGGAAAAGGTTGTGGGGTTATATACGCACCACCACCCGATCAGCTGGTATATGATGATGATTTTTCCCATAGTGGCCGATATGATATGATGGGATGCCCTAGAGGCTGATGATGTTATGAAACATGTACCTATGCACGACATGACATTTATACGCATATGCATGAAGCTAAAAGCAATTTATAATTTACAAAGTTATTCAGACTTACAGGTTGAGTCATGTACTCTATATTTCTTGCATGTCTCTTATGTACTTATTTATGTTCCTTACATACTCAAAACATTATTCTTAATGACGTCCCTTTAGCCTGGGGGCGCTGTGTTTCATGCCCGCAGATCCTGATAGATAGGTCGAGAACCCTCCAAGTAGGCTATCAGCTCTGCGGAAGATGTTGGTGCGCTCAATTTGCTTCGGAGTTGCTTGTTTGGTTAGTATGATTTAGACGTGTATTGTTTTGTATGGCGGGACTCTATCCGGACCTTTATGACATTTATGTACTCTTAGAGGCTTGTCGACATATGTCATATACGTGTAAGATTGTACGGCCTTGTCGACCTATATTTTGAGTTTATAAATGATTATATTGGCCTATGAGGCCCGTATGTCACATATATATGATGATGTAATAAGAAAGATATGTTACGTTGGTACTTCGGTCGAGTAAGGTACCGAGTGCCTATCGCAGCCCATCGGTTTGGGTTGTGATAGTCATCACATCTTTCTTGCTTCTTTCTAGTGGTAACTCTTGAATTGCCTTAACTTTGGACGGGTCCAACTCAATTCCTCGATGACTGACAATGAATCCCAATAACTTCCTTGAGGGAACCCCGAATGCACATTTTGCGGGGTTCAATTTTTAGTTGTACCTCCTTAACCTGTCAAAAACTTTCTCAAGTCTACTATGTGATCTGCAGCCCTCTAGGATTTGATAATGACGTCGTCAACATGCACCTCTATTTCTTTGTGTATCATATCATGGAAGATGGTTGGCATGGTTCTCATGTAAGTAGCACCAGCATTCTTTAGACCAAATGGCATCATCTTATAGCAGTATACCCCCATGGTGTAATAAAAGTTATTTTCTCTGCGTCTTCTTTATCCATCCTGATCTGGTGATAACCCGCGAAACGATCTACAAAGGATTGGAACTTGGCGCAATTGTTGATCAAGATGTGTATATTTGGCAGTGGGAAGTCATCTTTGGGGCTTGCTCTGTTTAAGTGTAATGACCCTGAAAATTTCGCTAAGTAATTTAGGATTTCGTGGTACCAGGTAGGCTAATTATAATATTTTACATGCTATTAACATAATGGACATCAATTGGATTTGGTAAATAAGTGTACAAATCTTATGATAAGTAATTTGGGGTCCATGGAAGGGCCTAAGTCTAAGTCAAATTGGAAAATTGTGTAATAGGCTAAGATTCCAAATGAGTTCGCACAAGTCCCTACATTGAACGAGCATATCTATATATATATAAGGTTTTATATGATGAACAAATATCAAATGAATGGTCTTCGAGTCTAGTTTCCAACGCTTCAAACTGTTCGTCATTTGGACATTCCTACACAAAGTTATGATCAAATTACCAAAGGCTGGAAAAATGCGATCCTATGTCGAATCTACGATCGCAAATATGTCGCATTTTGACTCTGCGATCGCAGATCTGTCGCAGATTGGGACAGTGTGGCCCAATTTTGGGCACCTATTTCGCGATGCATTCTGCAGCCTACATTCTTGTTTTGCGGTCCATTCTACGATCGCAGACCCGATTTCGGAGGATTATTTTTCCTATTTTTATAACCCGACCCCATTTTAATATATAGTCTTTGGGGCTTTATTTGGGGTCATTTTCTACTGATTTTAGAGAGAGTTGAGAGCATATAGAGAGAGAAAGAGAGAGAAGGAGCCTAGCTTCATAATCACCCATCTCTTGCTCAAGTCTTCAAGAATCAAAGAACCCAATCATATGTTCTTCATCTAGAAGGTAATGTTCTATACATTAGACTTTAATTTCAAGTTTGGGGTATAAGATGGGTTACTGAGGTATGATTCTTGGGTGTAATAGTATTATGTATACATGCATATACAAATTAGGTTTGTGAGAATATTGTTGAACACAAATAAGTAAAGATTGGGTTGGGTAATGAAGAAAATCTTGTAAAAGAGCCTTGAAATCAAGATGCACAACTACTGTTAGATAAAATGCTCAAATGAGCCAAAACCAAGAATATCTTCCTAATTAGTGTTCAATTTTGTTATGTCTCGATGTATATTGGGATTGCTAGAATTTCTGGAACGTTGTAGTAACTTAAGGAAAGCTTAAACAAGGTATGTATGGCTAAAACCCCATCTTCTTAGAAATTGAGCTCCCATGGTGTCCCCGCATATGCTGTAAGTCCGGAATCTGATTTATGTAGTATTTGTTATTTGGAAGGATTTGGTGTTGCAAGAATATATGTGAAAGGTGTGTCTCAATGTGTTCAATGTGCTATTGTTGGTAAATTGGGGATATGTGAAGAATGTGAACTATATGCTAAATTGCCTAGATTTCAAGTCAAGTTTAAATTGTGATTATTATGCCGAATCATGAGAATTCCCCTCTATGCTTATAACTTGAATTGCTCATGTATGTGCTCATTATCTTAAATTGCAAGTTTGATGTTGAAAGTGACAGTGATGTGGAATGTGAGTTATGAAATGTGGCCTATTGCCAAGTATGATGTGATAATTGTGGCCCTAAGTGCCTATGAACTAATATATGTGAAACAAAAATTTAAGTGAGATGATTAATGGAAAAGGGTAACGTCTTGGTAAGATGGCTTAGCCGATCAGACCGTGATCGGACGCCATGCTACACACATTGTGGTATTGTGCTGATATTGAAATCGGAAAGTGAGAATAAAATTGTGATTGAGGTAACGTCTTGGTAAGATGGCTTAGCCGATCGGGCCGTGATCTTGTAAGATAGTTCCTTCTATTGAGATGGTGTTTATGATTTCTTTGTTCTTGTAAGATAGTTCTTTCTAATGAGATGGTATTTAGTTATACATACTAGTGTTATTCGATGGCAGTAACGTCCCTTTTGCTGTGGACGCTACGTCTTTAAATGGATGTAGGTGTTTCCATAGCAGGTAGTGTTGGTCGTAGCTAGTGATGCATCTTCCTTTCAGCTGACTTGGTGATCCCCACTTCATTTCGGTGTCCTGTTTCATTTGTTTATCATATACGTTTGTATTTTGAGGTATAGTCGGAGCCTGGTTGCCCGCATTTCTATATTATTCTTCAGTTATATTTAGAGGCTCCGTAGACAGGTTGTGGGTGGTGTTTGATAATGGGGAATTGAATTAGAAATATTAATATTTGGCAAAGATGTATAAAACTTGTAATATTTTGAAAATTATGAATGAAGTTGCTAATGGAAATGAAATGGAAGTCGTTAATGATATATATGCAAAGTATGATTAATTGAGTTCATCTCCTCTGTATTCATGAATTAGTTTGGATAGAAGGAAACCTAACGGGCTTGCTCAGTTGGGTTTACTCGGTTGAGCGCCAGTCGCGCTCCTTGGTTTTTGGGGCATGACATAAGTCTCGATAGTCAACACATACTCTGACTTTCCCATCTTTCTTCGAAACTGGTACAATGTTGGCTAACCAGGTTGGGTACTCAACTACCCTGAGAACTTTGGCTTTGATCTGCTTAGTAACTTTCTCCTTGATCTTCAGGCTCATATCTGGTTTGAATTTTCTAAGTTTCTGCTTCACCAGCAGACACATTGGATTGGTAGGCAGCTTGTGAGCCACTATGGATGTGCTCAAACCGGTCATGTCATTATATGACCATGCAAATATATCCTCATACTCCTTCAAAGAATGAATGTATTCTTCATTCTCTGTTTGTGATAAGTGAATGCTTATGCGAGTCTCCTTGACGGTTTCGGCGTCTCCCAAATTTACTGCTTCGGTTTCATCTAGGTTGGACTTAGGCTTATTCTCAAAGTTCTCAACCTCTCTGACAACTTCCTCAAGTATTTCATCTTCTTCCTCCGAGTCATTATCCTTATATTGCATTGTCTCATTACATGTTATAGTCACCGATTCATCACAAAAAGTAATAATAACGCTGTAAAAAGAAAAATGTGGAAGATAATAATGAATAATAAATAGTAATGCATTGATTAGAAATTGAAAACATCCTAAACAAGTACGGCTCGATGAATCGAGAAATTATTTTGAAACAAGTTAGTCTTTAAAAAAAATTACTGAAATATCTTAGATGTCTAGTATGGCTATAGAAATAAAATTAGGCTGATTGCCAAGCTACCCAGAGACTTGGCGGGCCCGAGATAGTGTGGCAGTCCAGTTCCTGAGAATAGCTCCCTTCTTCATAGTCTGAATGGTGAGGCCTTCTTCCTTCTCCTCCTCAATTATCGCACTGCAGTCCATATCCTCATCCTCTAGGAACAAATTGCTCAGCCCAACTAAAGCTTCTTCCTCTTCCGTTCCCCATATTGTTTCAGCCTGGGGAAAAGTTTGACCCGGATATGTGTAGACATGTGATTTTTGACCCTCCCTAAGATTTTTAATATTTTGGCATGTAAATATTTAGTTTAGGCCTAATATCTTTATTTCAACTAATTTTGACTCTTTTACTTTATTTCGTAAAAAAAAATGAAAATTACAAAAAAAACATTTTAGTTTACGTATCTTTCATAAATTTAAATAAAAAATATATATATACAAAAATAGTACCTTATCTTTATTTTCATATAATCTTGAGAATACAAAAAATAGTTTCACGTTTTAAGATAGTTTAGTTTAATCAATTAAGATTAGTTTTATATTTTTATATCATAAATTGTATATAATTTAAGAAGGAGGAATTAGTTTTGGGTTGGTTTATCCCGTCTTTATTAATTTTGTAATATTTTGTTAGTCTTTGTCCCAATTTTAAGGCCCAATAATACCAAACCCATACCCCCTTAACCTAAAAACACTTTTATATAACCAAAAACTAGTCTAAAAATACCCTAGACTTAGACCCTAGACCTACGCCTAAAAAACCATACACTCTATCAGATCCATATCCGTCGTTTTACACAGAGGGGCTCCTCGATCTTCTTCTCCAAAAAAGAGGCTACAACCGCAGGACCCTAGTGAAAAATCCCAGCCGTTCTCTTCATCTTCCTCATAGCAACGACCCCAGCGACGCTCCTCTCTAAGACCGAAACCAGTTGACCACCAAACTTGCTGGAAAAACTACAGTAGTCATCGCTCCCTCACCACCATAACTGGACGGAATCTGGCAACCATACCCATACATACAGCAGCAGGGAACGGACAAACACGAGAGGGAAACGGGAAGTCACAAGAACAAAAAAAAATCTAGGCAAAAAAGGATTAAAAGGGGGGGGGGGGTTGGCTCTTTCATTCCGACTTTTCATTTTCTGATTTTCAGTTGAGTCTAGCTTCGTTTTTGCTTCAAAACACGATATACGTAATGAAATTTAGGCTGTTCTTTTAGTTTTGTTTTCTGAAATGGAGTTTTAGTTGAAACGGGTGTTTGATTGTTGGAATTGTCATCCGAGGTGCGGTCCGCTGGTTTTGTTCGAATTAGATTTGTCCTTTTGAACTCCATTCGTAGTTGTGGCATTCTGTCCGTGAACCGCCAAATTAGATTGATTGCAAGACCATTTTTCAAGTCCATCACCTTTCATCCCTCTTGTTAGTCAATGAATATACTTCTTTATTTCAATAAATTTGAATTTGCTTATGATTTGTTTAACCTTGGTTAGATTCATTGTTATTTTGTTTAATTTGTTTTCTTTAAAGTTTGTTTTATAAGATATATTCAATAAGAATGAATACATCAAGTTGAATGGAAATGACAAACAGTGAATTGTTTTGAATCGGGGGTTGATCAAAAATGGGTTTGGCTCAATTCATTAAATTGATGTTGGGTATGCGAGTCTAGGCTCGAGGCAATCTTATTGTTTTACCTTTAATTCATTTGGGGTTTGCTAGGAGCATGTTTAGGCCGACCACACCCGGGTAGGCGAACCTTTAAGCGCGTTTTGAATTTATTATTTTGATTATGTACACGTTCGCGTGACATGATTACGGTTTCTAAAATGAACATCGTAGATGGCTTTTGGTGCGACTTAATCTATAATCATGATTGTGTACACGTTCGCGTGACATAATTATGATATCTAAAAAATAAATCTAGGTATGCGTTCATGCAACTTCGGCCAAACTTTCTTAATAGTAAATAAGTGTTACTGATTGTGGATACGTTCGCGTGACATGATTTTTGACGCGCCAAACAAATGGGTACACATATGCGTGACTAGTTTTAGGATGATTTTTTAATTAAAAGAGGCAAATGTCACATGCATCAATAAGCTTCTGAATTGCTTTTTTCATATACCAACACTTTTCTGTGTTGTGACCCGAGGCATCAGAGCAATGTGCGCACCTTTGAGAATAATCAAAATTCTTTGGAAGAGGGTTCGACATTTTTATCTAAATCGGTTTCAACATGCTACTTGCCTCAATCTTTGGAACAAACTGGCATATGATTCTCCAATGGGAGTGAAAGTCTTTTCTTTTGCTTTTGCCTTTTCATCTTGTACTCTAGCCTCGGTTGGAACCTTTTGCGGGTAGGTGGTTGATATGCTTGAGGGGTCAGGTAAGACATTTATGAAGGTGGTGCAGGCCATCGCGGGCCTCGTATGTGTAGAGCATATGGTGGTTCATTGTGGACGGAGTACTGGGAAGGTGATGTATGACTTTTGGGGTTTTGTGGATAGAAGTAGCATTAGGGAGGATTATCTGGAGTACAGGGATATCCGTGGGGTTGATGTCGAGGCTGAAAGCGTTGAGCAGGAATGCCCGCTTGATTCTGTCGTTGACACGACTCAACAACATCTTTTCTATTTCTTTTTCTTCCATCCAAACTTACTGAGATGTTCTGAGCATCTTTTGTAGTGTCTTTCAATGTAGAATAACTCATGATTTTGCCTGACTTGATTCCCTCTTCTACCATCTCCCCCATTTTTACCACATCATTGAAAGGTTTACCCAAGGCCGGGATCAAATGACTGAAGTAGGTGGGCCCTTAGGCTTGTAGAAAAGCTCAACCATTTCTTCTTCACCAATCGGGGGACTGACCCGAGCAGCTTGTTCCCTCTATCTGAGCCCAAACTCCTTAAAGCTTTCCTCCGATTTATTTTCCATATTAGATAGGGAGGAGCGGTCTGGGGTAACATCTATATTGTATTGAAAATGTCGAACAAAATCTTGAGCCATGTTATCCCATGCCTGCCACTTATTGGTACCTTGACGAGTATACCATTGCAAGGCTGCCCCAGTCAAGCTCTCACTGAAATATGTCATCAACATATCATCTTCTCCGCCAACACTTCTCATTTCACTGCAATAACCCCTCAGATGGGCTACTGGATCTCCATGCCCATCATACAAGTTAAACTTTGGCATTTTAAACCCCGCGGGAAGATGAACATCCGGGAACATGTTAATCTGATTTCCCATCCCTTGCATGCTCCTTAAGGACTGTTCTATACCTTTCAGCTTCCTGTATATCCCATCTCGCCCTTCGTTTCCTGTGAACATTTCATTTTCAACATGAGGTTCATTCTGAGGGCTCTGATTGTATGAGTCAGGAACCTTGTAGGTAACCTCTGAGGGGTAATATTGGACATCATGAGCTTAGAGTGGATGTTCATTGTTGGATCTATGAAGGGAAGATTGTTGAGAAGTTGTGATCATGGGGATATTGGATATGACAGGAGGGCAATTCTGGAGAAAAGTAATTGGAGGATAGGTGATGGAACTACTAGGGTGGTTTGAAAATCCGTGATAAGCGGGTGGATATAGAGAGTACGGGGGATCATCTGGCACTATGACAGGAATTTGGGTAAGGGTAGCATAGCTAGGTGGTGGTGGGGGTGGTGCCTTCCCAGTCATTCAAGTCTGATACATGTTTGTCATGTGTTGTCTTAACATCCTTACCTCTTCAACAAACACATTGCCCTATTCAACCAATTGCTTTTGGGAACCAGTATCAACCAACTCAATTTCATTGATGTCTGTCATTGCCTTTCGACCTTATGTTGTAGAGAAGAGTTACCACTTTAAGAACCACAAACCAACCACCCTTCTATTGATAAAGATGACAAAATGAAGTCATCACGTTAGCGTTAGGGTATTTAACATAAGATAATCTCACATTATGTGCAATGCACTTAGTCATAGTTATCGGTTCTAACATGACTTCGAGGGTATGAAGGTCATATGGCATCATCCCAATTTATTCATTTCAATTTTCTCTTTCTTTTCTTTTCTATCACTTCTTGGCTTGCTCATTTTCCTTCCTTTCTTTTTCTTACTGATTATCGCTCTTTTCTTTCCTCTAATTCCTCACATCCCATAATTTCACCTCTTTTTCTGTCTTTTTTTTCTTTTTTTTTCCTATTTTTTTCCTTTTTATTTTAATTAAAATAAAAAAAATGATTCGATCGAACCCTATGTAGGTTGCCTACGTATCATGACGCCGCATGAATCAGATCTTTGCATAGTTCGGGAAGATTGGAAATAAAGCAAACAAAATAACATTCTCTTTTTTTTTCTTTTTTTTTTCTTTTCTTATTTTTACCTTAATGACTACTCTGATGAGAAAAGAAAAATAAAAGAAGAAAATCGTTTTTTTTCTCAGAATTTTCTAGACTTAATGTTCTATAAGCTATTCCAAACTCAAGCTTAACGAGCATATATTTATTTTTCTTTATTTTTGAAACAAATACTCTATTGGAAATTATTAAGGAAAAACCCTAGAAGAGAATTTTTTTTTGATTTCTTTGGGAGGAAATCTAAAAAATGAAGCAAAGAAAAATAGTTCGAATTTTCACTTGATATCCTGAAGAAAGATTTCGAAACAAGAAATGAAAAAAGATAAAAAATATTTTTGGATTTCAGTTTTGATTACCTAAAAGAGAAATTCTGAAGATAAACCAAAGATAAAGTATGCTTTTTTTTTTCTTCTATGTACAATATCCTAAAGTTCTAGTAAAAATAAAAAGAATTTTTCTTTTTCATTCATTTTTCATTAATTTCCCAAAGAAGAATGTCACGGCCCCAAATACCCGGTCGTGATGGCACCTATCACATTACTAGGCAAGCCTACCAATCAATGAATCACAACCCTTTTTCCTTTAACAATAAGCCATTTTCTAACAAAGGTTTTGAATACCAAATTCTATTATAAACGTTTAAATCAACAGACAAATATGCGGAAGTCAAATAACAGGAAACTACACAGCCTCATAATCTGGTGTCACGAGTGTAGAGCCTCTAAATATACAAGTCTGACTGTCTAATACATAACATGTCTAAAATGCGGGAAAAACAAGGATAAGAGGAAGAAAGTAGGGCTGCGGACGCCATGCAGCTACCTTGCCGTCTCCGGCAAACTCTGACAATGCTGGGGACCCTCACTCTGCCGCTCGGGCACCTGGATCTGCACACAAGGTGCAGGGAGTAATGTGAGTATGCCAACTCAGTAAGTAACTAAAGTAAATAAGGTCTGAAAATAGTGACGAGCAGTTCAAAAAATCATATAACTGAAGAAAACAACAGGAAAACGGTCAACTTCACAGTTTAAAACCAGTTTCGTCGTAAAATCATCAAATTTCAGTTTAAACACTTGAAATCATATACTTAGCAATTTTTCCAACATAGACTTATTTTAAAAGACGAATGAAATCAGTAAAAATATCATAACTAGATCCCTCGGGCAAGATATCACTCAGAATATGGCCTCTCGGGTAGCCTCTCAGTCACTCATGACTCAACTCTCATCTCTCAATACTTGCTCTCAGCACTCAGGCTCATTAATATCTCATAGTAATAGAAATCATAGTTACCGTTGTGGTGTGCTGCCCAATCCATAATTTATAGTTGACTACGCTCACTGGGGGTGTACAGACTCCGGAAGGGCTCCTACAACCCAAGCGTCACATCGCTGCGGCGCACAGCCCGATCCAATATATATATCGTTGTGGCGTGCTACCCAATCCAATATATATGTCGCTGCAGCGTGCAGCCCGATCCATATAAGTATCGTTGCGGCGTGCAACCCGATCCATAATATATACATATAATATCCATACTATTAGGTTCTCAACCTCTCTCAGTCATTAACCTCATAGCCTCTCAGGCACCATAATAGAAATTAGGGAACTCAGCCCAAACAGTCCTCACAATTAGAAGTGTAGTGATAAAACCAGTTTTTAAACATTTAAACAGGTAAAACATGATTGAGGATATGCCTTCAACAAGTAAAGTGAGGAAAAACAGTAAAAATGCCCCTAAGGGTCTCAATAGGTCGGCACAAGGCCCCAAATACGGCATACAGCCCATAATATAGTATAAATAGCTAAAGTACAGAATACCATAAGGTTCCAAATCAAATACGTGGCTTAATAGTCGCTACGGGACGGACCAAGTCACAATCCCTACCAGTGCACACTCACATTCTCGTCACCTAGCATGTGCGTCACCGCATTTATCAAAACAAGTCAAATACCGGGGTTAGTACCC
This sequence comes from Nicotiana sylvestris, assembly GCF_000393655.2. NCBI lineage: Eukaryota > Viridiplantae > Streptophyta > Magnoliopsida > Solanales > Solanaceae > Nicotiana > Nicotiana sylvestris. The sequence continues at coordinate 74,670,421 of NC_091061.1, read as the reverse complement.
TCAGTTCCAGATTTACAATGGTTAATTACCTCAAACCGGTAAAAATATTACTCTGTGATGCCTTTTCCCCTTGATTCGTCCTCCTCTCGTGTCAAATCTATCCAAAATCAGAATCACGGTGTCAAAATATGCTAAGGGAACGAAGCCCAAGCGAAAACAATCAAATAATATCAAAAATCTCGAAATTGGCCAAAACCCAACCCCTGAGCCCACGTCTCTAAACTCTATAAAAATCACATCAACGGAATCCTTATCCTCCCACGAGTCTATACATATCAAGAACAGTGAAATCGGAGTCCAAATGACCCCACAAATCCACATTTAAATATCTCTTAATCTCAAGCCCTAATCCCCAATTTTTCTTCCTTAATCTCCACTAAAACCATGATTAAGCAATGGAAAAATGATCTAAAACCCAAGTAATTAAGCTTAGGGAACTTACCCAATTGATATCGTTTGATTCCTCTTGAAATCCTATGCCTTAGCCTCTTTCTCGTCTTCAAAAATGGAGTATTTTGCAAAAATTCACGAAGAAAACAATATATACCTTCTGGCCAGGGATTTTTGCATCTGCGACCAGTCCACTACTTCTGCGGTACCGCATTTGCGGTCATCCAACAGCTTATGCGGCTTTTCATTAACTCAGCCCCAATCCGCATATGCGATGCATCAGCCGCACTTGCACCATCGCAGGTGCGGTCCATTAACCGCTTCTGCAGTTTCCTGACTCCCCAGCCTAATTCCTCTTCTGCGGTTTCCTGACTCCCCAGCCTAATTCCGCTTCTACGGTTTCTTTCCCTGCATCGGCGAGATCGCACCTACGGTCCCCAATCCGCAGGTGCGGAAATATCAGAAGCAGAAAATTTTTGCAGCTTCAACAATATCTCAACTCCCCGTCAACCATCCGAAATCTCCTCGAGGCCCTCGGGACCTCAACCAAAGGCACAACCATATCCTAATACCTTATTCAATCTAGTACCAATATTCAAAACACCTCAAACAACATCAAATCAACCAAAACACATCGGATTCAAGCCAAATTTTCTAAAATCTTTCAAATTCCGCTTTTGATCAAAAACCCAACCAAACCACGTCTGAATGACCTGAAATTTTGCACACACATCCCAAATGACACAATGGAACTACTGCAACTCTCGGAATACCATTCCGACCTCTATATCAAAATCTCGCCTACCAACTGGAAATCGCCAAAATATCAACATCGCCAATTCAAGCCTAAATCTTCTCTGAACCTCCAAAACTCATTCTGATCACGCTCCTAAGTCATAAATCACCTCTCGAAGCTAACCGAACCATCAGAACTCATATCTGAGCCCTCTAACACATAAGTCAACATCTGGTTAACGTTTCCAACTTAAGCTTCCTTAAAAGAGACTAAGTGTCTCAAACTTACTAAAATCATTCCGGATTCGATCCGACCAACCCGATACCACATAACACGGACAACAAAGCATAAAAAATCACAAATGGGGAAAACGGAGCGGTAACTCATGAGACGACTGGCCAGGTCGTTACAAAGAACCTCAAGAGAAAATCTTTTTGGATTTTTTGAATTAATATCTTAAAGAAAACTTTAAAAGAGGTACTAAAAGAAAATTCTCTTTTTTTTTGAATTTTTAGTCTTAATGTACTAAAGGAAATATAAAAAGCACTTTTTTTTGAGTTCTAGATGTTAATTTTCTAAAGGAAAAACCACCTCAAAATTTTTTATTTTTTTTTAATTTCTAGGAATAGTATTTCTAAAGAAAATTCTAACGGAAATATAAAAACACAAAAATATCTTTTTTTTGTTTTGTATTTTTTAGTTATAACAACTTTTTCAAATACAAAATAGAAAGTAGAATAACAAAAGACTCGACATTACTATACAAAACTTGAAAGTAAAAGATGACATAAAAAGAACAACAGTCTCCTTAAGCAAACTCCTAAATGAGCGACTCTGACTGGATGGTCCTAGGGCGTCTGTCATGCCCAAACCCCGGTAAGTAGATCCACACCTGTATGAGAAAATTAAGACCAAATAAAGTTAAAGACCTAGAACACTATGTGAGATAATAACACATCCTGTTGGACAACATGCAAGACACGATTAAGGCTATTTTTTTTAAAAATAATTAACCTATATGGCTAAAAGTGGCTAAAAATACAAGATTGGCCAATACCCCGCGAAGTGAAGAACCTAAGATTTACTAGGAAGACCGGACCCTATGTGGGTTGCCTACGTATCATGCCCCGAAAAATGAGAATCAGTTATGTGTAGTTCGGGCAGATTGGATACGGGCGAGAATTGAAAAAAACAACACATTTAGAAAAAAAATATTTTTTGTCTTTTTTTTGGAATAATGATGACACATGTAAAATCTTTTTGGATCTTCTTTTTCTTTTTTTTATTTTATTGATTTTGGAAAAAATGATGGGGAAAGTGCAGAATCTTTTCGGATTTTTTCATTTTCCTTTTTTTTTGTTTTTTTCTTGAAAAAGTGTCAAAGAAAATTATAATTGGGCCCTACTTGCCTCATTATTATACTTCAACCTCTTTTCTTTCTCATTTACCCTCAAACCTCATTGGTCCGTCAAATGACCCCTTTTACCCTTGAAGATTGCAACATGTAGCACATTATGATGCATCAGGATTGTCTTTTATTTTGGGATACACTTATCCTAGATGGACCCAACCCCTGTGTTGAGTTCCCTAAGTCAAATGCACGTGATGCAAACAAACATTCGTACTAGGGATACGACATGAAGTTATGTTATTCTAGGTTTAAAACATTGGGTTCTGTTCTTGACCTGGCTTACCCGAGTGGACAACTCGAGCCGAAGAGGGGACAGCGTACCAGGAGCACTGAAGTCTACTCGGCTTTGTTGCTGGCCTAGCCTCGTTCTATTTTGGTATAACTTCTACAGAAAAAGCGGGCCACGCGAACATGTGCACCATTTTAAGAAGACTCAGAGGGGTGACGTAAGAAGACAGTTATATACAATTCAAATAATATTAAAGTAGTAAATAGACAACAGTTAGCACAAAAGGTTCACAAAATACAGTAATATCAACAAAAAATAAAGCCAAGTAAAAATCATATTAACAAGCTCGAATTCTTGAACCCTGAACCAGAGATTCTAGGTTCTTCTCCCCAGCAGAGTCGCCATAGTTGTCACACCTCCTTTTCACTACCCCCGGAAGGGTATAACAGAGTTTTTTCAAATATAAGTGACAATCGAAACGGGATTATTTATTTAAAATCAGAGTCGCCACATGGGATAATTTATTGTGTCCCAAGTGACCAGTTTAAAATCCCGAATCGAGGAAATTTGACTCTATTTACGGTCTGCGAACACAGAAATCTGGGTAAGGAATTCTGTTAACCCGGGAGAAGGTGTTAGGCATTCCCGAGTTCCGTAGTTCTAGCATGGTCGCTTTGATCATACTTGGCTTAATCAAATTGTCTAATTACTTATTTTAGAACCTATGTGCATTTACCTCTTTCAATTAAAAAATCATCCTAAAATGAGTCACGCGTACGTGTACCCATTTGTTCGGCGCATCAAAAATCATGTCACGCGAACGTATCTAATATTAGTAACGCTTATTTATTATTAAGAAAGTTTGTCCGAAGTTGCGCGAACGCATACCTCAATTAATTTTTTAGATATCGTAATTATGTCACGTGAACGTGTACACAATCATGATGATAGATTAAGTCGCACCTAAAGCCAGCTATGATGTTTATTTTAGAAACCTTAATGATGTCATGCGAACGTGTACATAATCACAATAATAAATTCGAAACACGCCTAAAGGTTCACCTACCCGGGTGTGGTCGGCCTAAATATGCTCCTAGCGAACCCCAAATGAATTAAAAGTAAAACAATAAGATTGCCTCGAGCCTAGACCCGCATACCCAACATCAATTTAATGAATTGACCCAAACCCATTTTTGATCAACCCCACGATTCAAAACAATTCATTGTTTGTCATTTCCATTCAACTTGATGTCTTCATTCATATTGAACATATCTTATAAAACAAACTTTAAAGAAAACAAATTAAACAAAATAACAATGAAGCTAACCATGGTTAAATAAATCATAAGTAGATTCAAATTTATTGAAATAAAGAATTATATTCATTGACTAACAAGAGGGATGAAAGGATATGGACCTGAAAATGGTCTTACAATCAATCTAATTTGGTGGTTCATGGACAGAATACTGCAACTACGAATGGAGTTCAAAACAACAAATCCAATTCGAACAAAACCAGTGGACCCCACATCGGATGGCAATTCCAACAATCAAACACCTGTTTCAACTCAAACTTTATTTCGGAAAACAAAACTAAAAGAACAGCCTAAATTTCATTGCGTATTTTGCATTTGAAAGAAAAAACAAAGCTAGACGCAACTGAAAATCAGAAAATGAAAAGTCGAAATCAAAGAGCCAAAACCCCCCATTTTTCTTTAATCCTTTTTTGCCCAGATTTTTTTTGTTCTTGTGAATTTCTCATTTACCTCTCATGTTTGTCTGTTCCCTGCTGCTGTATGTGTGTGTATGCTCGTCAGATTCTGGCCAGTTATGGTGGTGAGGGAGCGATGTCAGCTGGAGTTTTTCTGGCAAGTTTGGTGGTCGACTGGTTCCGATCTTAGAGAGGAGCATCGCTGGGGTCGTTGTTGTGAGGAAGATGAAGAGAAAGGCTGGGATTTTTCACTAGGGTCCTGCGGTTGTAGCCCCTTTTCTGGAGAAGCAGATCGAGGAGCCCCTCTTTGTAAGACGGCGGGTAGGGATCTGATAGAGTGTAAGGTTTTTTAGGCGTAGGTCTAGGGCCTAAAGTCTAGGGTATTTTTCAGACTAGTTTTTGGTTATATAGAAGGGATTTTAGGTTAATGGGGTATGGGTTTTGTATTATTGGGCCTTAATATTGGGCCAAAGACTAACAAAAAACTATAAAATTCATAAAGACGGGATAAACCAACCCAAAACTAATTTCTCCTTCTAAATTTATATACAATTTATGATATAAAAATATAAAACTAATCTTAATTTATTAAACTAAACTATCTTAAAACATGAAAATATTTTTTGTGTTTTCAAGATTATATGAAAATAAAGATAAGGTACTATTTTTGTATATTTTTTTTAATTTAAATTTATGAAAGATACGTAAACTAAAATGTTTTTTTGAAATTTTTATTTTTTTGTGACGAAATAAAGTAAAAGAGTCAAATTAGTTGAAATAAAGATATTAGGCCTAAACTAAATATTTACATGCTAAAATATAAAAAATCTTGGGGAGGGTCATAAATCACATGTCTACATATGGCACTGGTTGCTCGAGAGGGTAATAGGGTCCACGCCATGGAGGCGACCATTCATCATACTCCTGCCATGTATACTGGTATCCGAGCCCGAAGGTAGAACCATCACGTTTCGGCTGTATTGGTTTGCTAATGCCCTGGAGATTCTTCCCAAGCCTTTTGTCGGGTTCATACCCAGACCATGCTAGTATGCTTTCTATTTAGTTACTCCACCATTTGTCTTTCTCAATGGCATTGACATGTTCAATGTGGTGATAATTTTCCCCTCCCAGCCTTCTTCTATTCTCGATAACCGGGATGGTTTGACTGGTGTAAATGGGGTTACTCCCATCTCCGTGAATGATCACCTCCTGATGGTTCCATTCGAATTTCACGGCCTGATGTATTGTGGAAGCCACAGTTCCAGTGGCATGTCTCCAAGGTCCTCCCAACAGAAGATTGTATGTGGCTGATATGTCAAGCACTTGGAATTCAACATCGAACCAAGTTGGCCCCATCTATAGACAAAGATTAATCTCCCCAATCGTGGCTCTTTGAGACCCATCAAAGGCTTTCACGTTCATATTTCCTGCCCGTATTTCAGGGAAACCTTTGCCTAATCTTTCAAAAGTAGCCAACGGACAAATGTTGAGGCTTGAACCTCCATCGATCAAGACTTTGGCAATGAATTTGTCTTCAAATTGTACTGTGATATACAATGCTCGGTTGTGATTCAACCCTTTAGGAGGTAATTCATCCACATGGAAGGTTATCTTATGACTTTTCAGCACCTGCCCTACCATGTTTTCCATCTCTCCGCATGTGATATTGCTGGGTATATAAGCTTCATTTAACACCTTCATCAAAACATTCTTCTGCGCCTCTGAATTTTGCAACAGTGATAGGATGGATATCTGAGCGGGGCTTTTGTTCAAATAATGAATGACAGAGTATTCCCTCGCTTGTACTTTCCTCCAAAGATCATCCAGCTCTATTTCAATGACAGGTTGCTTGGTAGTGGCCTCCTTACTTGATCCTCCCAAATGTTCAGGTGTATAGACCCTTCCATCCTTTGTCATTCCTTGTGCAGCATCAGATTCTTCCAACTTTGCCTTTCCCTTTCGCCTAGCTTCGGCAACGTAATCCTAGGGTATTGCTTTTGAATCGAAAGGAGGTGTGGTTGATAATGTCACTATGAAAGGTGTGGCCATTTTTATGTCAAATGGAATAGGTGTGGCTGCAGGTGGAGCTACCTCTACCTCAAATGGAACTGATGCGGCTACCTCAACTTCGATTGGTGACTATGTCTATACTACAATAGGAGTGAGTGTGACTGCAAGTTTAAAGTCATCGCCTTCTCGAATAAGCCCGATTGATCCATTAGGATCCCATTTTTCATCCATCTTTATCACATATATTCCACCGCCCCTATGATCTGGGAAAGGATTGTTGCGGACATTGGGTGGAGCTTCTTTTGTCTGTACGACCTTGTTGTCAATCAATGTATAGATTTTATGTTTCAATGTTCGGCACTCGTCGATGGTGTGCCCCTTCATACCAGAATGATATGCACAGGTTTTGTTTGAGTTTACCCATTGAGATGAGTTCTCCACTACCACAGCAGGAATAGGAGTGATGTAACTAGCGGCCTTCAACCTTTCATACAGTTGGTCGATGGGTTCAGCAATCGCGGTATATTATCTAGGGGTTTGCGATCAAAGTTAGGTCGGGGTCTTGGGTAGTTTTGGCAAGTCGGAGGTGACTGAAAATGAGATGGTTGGGAGCTATATATGTGATAGGTAGTGGATGGTTGGGAATATCTGGCAGATAAGGGTTGGTATGTGGGTGGAGGTGTTTGGTATGTGGGTGGAGGTGTTTGGTATGTAAGTGGAGGTGTTCGGTATGTGAGTGGAGATTTTGCATCTTGAGCCACCATTACTGCCCCAACATCTCTCTTTTTTGATGTGCTTCCTGATTGCAATGCTTTGTTCATGGCCTGTAATGCCTCAAAATTTGTCACCATTCCGCTTTTGATACCTTCTTCAATCCTTTCTTCGAGTTTGATGATATCGGAGAATTTGTGATTCTCAAAACCATTAACCTTTCATAATACTGTGGGTCATGTGCCCTGACAAAGAACTTGTTCATTTGTTCTTCTTCTAGTGCTAGTCTGACCTTGGCTGCTTCTGATCTCCACCGGGTAGCATACTCATGGAAGGTCTCAGTTGGCTTCTTCTTTAAAATCTGGATGTAGAAGACATCCGGTGCATTCTCCGTATTAAACCTGAACCGGTCCATAAATTCTGATGCCATACTAAGACAATCGACCCACTTCTTAGGGTTCTGGCTTATGTACCAGGACAAGGAATCTCTAGTAAGACTTATCATGAAGAGCTTTAGTTGGATCCTTTCATCTTTTCTGACCCCTACGAGCTTGTCACAGTAAGTTCTCAAATGAACCTTGGGATCACCTATTTCGTTAAACATCTCGAACTTGGGAGGTTTGTAACCCTCCGGTAGTTCCATGTCCGGTTGTATGCATAGGTCCTCATAATTCAAACTTTCTATTCCTTTGCCTCCTTTGACACCCTGTACTCGACTTGTCAATTTCTTGAGTTCTTCAATGATGTTGTTGATGAGCAGGTCCTTCTCAGTGGATTTTGGTGCATAGGAGATTAGTTGAGTAGAGTGAGGTACGGTTTCCACATATATAGGGTTGTTTTGGTGAGTGCTAGGGACTTGGGTATAGTGGTGTTCGTTGGTTGAGTTTTGAGGATCGGGAATGGGTTGTGGTGTATTCTATGGAGTGTGATAGGTAGCGGTTGGTGGGTATTGGATTGTTAGATAATGGTGTTGTGGTGGAGTTGGTATTGGTAAGGGATTGGGATTTGGAGGTGGAGTTGCATATTGATGCGGTGCGGGAGGGTTTTGTGGATGCTGGTTTGGTGTATTTTGGGGAGGTGCTGGGTTTTTGGTATTTTGTTGGTTGATATCGGGGAGTTCAGGGTGACGGATAGGTTTGCTAAGTTGCAGACCTGCTCAAGTTCTCCCTATAACTCCAGTATCTTTTGTTCCAACCATAAAACCAAATCATTTGGTGTTGGAGTACTCTAACCCTCTGAAGTTTCCGCGTTCTTCGCATTTTCCTTTCGAATACCACTTAAGTCATCCATTTTAGCTTTCCATTTTCTCTTTGTATTACTTGGAGGAGGAGGAGGTAGAAGGACTCTATATCTTGTGTGATATGCTAATGATGCCAGTATGTGTGAACCAACCTTAGGGGATGGGAATAAAGAATAAAGAAAAACAAAAGGTAAACAAGTCAGTAAGGGTTCTGAAATGTTTGCAGCATTTAAACACATATTGTGGGAATGTAAATTTGTGTCCTAATTTGGGAGCCTCGTTATGCCCAAGGCAAGCCTAGCGACAAGTAGATTTAGAAAAATTTAGTGGAAATAATTGCCTCGTTTCATTAATGTTAAAATAGACAACCCAAACGACACTAAATAAGATAATATTACTAATGGCACTTGGCCTTATTACATTTAAAAGAAAAGCAAGTAAACCTAATCTACTTGGTCCCAGAAGGACCCTCTCTAGACTGAATGCTATTGTCGATCAATTCCCCCAGTTCACGCAGGTTCAACAGTAAGAATGCCCTTCCCAAATGTCCTCCTTCGTTTCCCTCGGCGTTCTGGCAATCGGTGACTCTCTTTCTTATTTTCCCTTCCAATTCCATCAGGTTGTACTCTAGATATTCCAACCTTTCGCTGGATTTAACAGCTCTTTCTTTCCACTCGTTGATCATATCCATGTCGACCTTATGCTTCTCCATATGCTCAGCTTCAGACTCACGAACTCTTTTTCTTAGCTTGTTATACTTCACCTCTACTTCGACAACTTCGTCTATGACCCTATTTCCTGGACCAACCCTTGGTTCGAAGATCCCTGCTATGTTATCATCCAACCATGAGGGTTAAAGGTATGAGTGACCCGCATGATATCGTTCCGGCTTGATGGTATCCTTTTCCACGATAATCTTAAAAGTCTACATATGTTGTGCTTCATTCTTATGTGGGATGGCGTCACCCCGAAAATCAGCTATGAAGTGACTCATTTTAGCGACTCGTGGTATGACCTATCTCTTGCCTACCTGTCTCATAACCTTGAGGGGAGCATAAGGGTATATGCCCCTTAACCCAATCAATACCAAGTGTGGATATCCCTGGATCTGATGATGAACTCGTCAGTAGGGAACCACTCGAACATCCACTGAACCTGGTCCTCAGTTAACTTGTTGAAAAACGGCACCCATCCTACAACATCCTTAGGTTGAGCAAACATGTTCGGAATATAAGTCATTCTTTTTGGATTATGGAAGGCTATGTGGTCATTCCATGGCCTTCGTGGAAATTCCTGACGGTATTGACCCTTTTGGAGATGCTATAACAACCAAACCTGCAGCAGCAAATTGCAACCCTCGAAGAATAGGTGCCCCTTCTGGCAGCGCTCCAAGGCTCGGTACATATCTGCAATGATCATAGGGATAATGGTATACGTCTTCCCCTCGATCCCGTCTATGAAAGTTTTGGCCACCATGGTCAGCCTGGTATGGATTCTATCCCCTTGGATCGGGAATACCAGCAAGCCCAAGAAACACGCAATAAACACGAAGACTCTATGATGAACCCAGGCCAAAGAGGTGATTGAGAACTCATCATCAAAAATACGGTAAGAGCTAGTGTGACCGTATCGTTCATAGAGGAAGTCAAAAGGTATGTAGGAGTTTTTCAGGCACTCCAAGTCATCATTTTTCTTCAGCCCCATCATATTAAAAAATCCTCTAGTGGTGCAATTTTCAGGCGCTAATAAACCAAGGCAACCCAGCAAATCCCCCTATTTCTTCTAGAAGAGAAGTCATTTCTATATCCCCAAAGCGGAACACGGCCCTTTCCTTGTTACAAAACATAGTGGCAGCCTCGATCAACATTTTGTTTTGCTGAAGATCCAATAGAGAAGGCAAATTCTCTAAGACTCGTTTCACATGATTTTTGTCACTTGAAGGAAGATCCCTCCACCAATCTAGCAAAAGTGAAGGTATGATACCAACCATGCCGAATCTGGGGACTTCATGCCTCATTTTCTGCAAAACAAAATATAGGTTAGGCCCTTTCCCCATCCAGGTTTGTCTATTTATACAACAATGATTAGCATATTGGCACTTATTTCTCCAAAATTAGTGCACACAATCGTGGTTGCGTCTGTTGGGATTATGGAAAACCCGATGTACTTTTGGGTGAGGCTTGTCTTAATGGATTATTATAAGGACAACATATTAATTGTCACAACCCAACCCGATGGGCCGCGACGGGTGCCTGAGTCCTACCTATCAAACACCCCTAAGCATGCGTCTAGGATATGAACCTATATGTCATCTGTTGAATAACGAAGGTAACATATATGAAGGAAACCTGCCAACAAGTCATATGTAGGTATACATGCAGAATACAGTGGGTGAGCCGGCAAGGCTGCAATAGACAACTATGCATCCAATAACTGAAAGCCAACAAGGCCACATACAACTCAACTAGACATACTGTCTACACACCTCTAATGGAAACATAGTTGTACAAAGACAGGACTGAGCCACATCATACCCATATACATATATATATATATATATATATATATATATATATATATATATATATACACAAATGTATCGTACCAAAAATAAAGCAGCTCCGAATCAAGTGGAGCTCGCCAACTCTCGTTGATCAGGGATCCTAAGGAGGGGGACCATCAGCTTGCCTACCTGCACCTGCGGGCATGAAAAGCAAGCCCCGTGAAATAGGTCATCAGTATGAAAAATGTACTGAGTATGTAAGGCATGAAAATTAGTACGTAAAAACATAGATGAAACATAGAATACAAAAACACATCTTAAAATCTGAATAACTTTGTAAATTCTGAAACGTTCATAATGCCATGCATGTTCATATAAATGTTGTGCCATGTATAGGTATGGGTGTACATAATATCATCAAGTCATTGAGGGCATCCCATCATATCTTCTCAGCCACTATGGGCAACATCATCAACATATACCAGCTGATCAGGTGGTGGTGCGTATATAACGCCATAGCCTTTTCCCATATCTTATATACATATATTTACATATATACGCGTATATAACGCCATCTGGTCATGGGTCAATGCACATATATGAAATGCATGAAAAATACGTAATAATCTCAATATTCCTTCCTGATAAATTTTTTCAACTGCGTATTATTTTGAGACCCATGAACAGAAAGTAATAATAATTTTCATGGGGAATCAATAATATAGACACCCCTAATAATTCTATGAATAGAGTAGTTTATGGAAACTATGTGTTTGCTCGTTTCTTCAGTATAATTTGGACCATAACAAAAGAAAGAAGGGAGGGTCTAAACATACCTGGAGTAGGGAAAACTCCGTATAATACTCCGTTGGAAAACCCTTGTTAATTGAGCAAAATTTGCCCCTACTTCTTAGAAATTCACGGACGAAATTGATTTTGGTTCCTTGAACTTTCTGGAAGAAATCATATTTTTGGTTTGAAATGTTGGAAGGAACAAGGCTTCTGCTTCTAATGTCTTTGGTATCAAACCAAAGACAGAATATGTCCCTCTATTGAATTGCTTAACAAGTCTCTAAAAATGATCCCAAGACTTATTTGCTAAGACTTAAATTGTCTTAGTCATGTTCCTAATTATCCATCTAGCAAGAGTGGCTACTTATTTATTTTAATCTTGTGACTTCTTGCCACGTGGGGTGGGGGGTGGGATATTAATTTTTTATCCACTTATTAGTTAACTGGGTAATGTCCTATTACTCGGTAATTAATTAATTACCTGCATAATTTTAAAATTACCACGAATTACTTAAAATTTTGTTTTTTTTAAAATACTTCATATATACTTTATATATTATAGTACCGTGGTCATATGGTACCTTGTATGGTACTATTTCCTAATTATCGGGTATTATCACACGACCCGTATTTTATTCCAAATTGTCCATTTTCAACGAAACTCATTTTCTTTAATCCGTATACTCCTTTGTCCTTCATTATACTTATTTATCGCTTGTTATAAATTGCGTAAGTACGTTAATGTCAAGGTGATCTCATCCCCGAGTTTATGTCGTTTAACTGAAAATGAAATTTTAACGTACGAAAATGCGAGATGTAACATCCTCCCCCCTCCCTTAGGATCATTCATCCTCGAATGTTCAACTCCCCATGATCTATATAACTTCATCAAGGTCGTATCTGTAACAACACCACTACCAACTCTCCTAGTATAAGTTTAATAACCCAACGACACATAGGACCATAATTATGAATAACGACAATGGACTCACATGACCAACGACAATAACCAACACACAATCCAATCCAACATCTGAAGCGTCATAGTAGATAACCTAATCGTTAGTCCCTTTTGGGAGTGCTAGAACCGGTGCTGAAGTTAATCTGTCCTTTAATGCCTGGAAGCTCCGTTCGCAAGCATCGGTCCACTGAAACTTAGCTCCCTTCTAAGTTAACTTACATGGGTATTATAATCTTTTATAATTCGTGAACTTCCCCTTTTCGAAGGCCCAAACTTCATCCTCTATTTATCACAATTACGCCCTTATTCCACTGCCAGGGCAACATTTCATTTATTCCAAATGTTACTAGTCTTAGGCTCTTTTTGAGTTCATTCAGGCTATACTGAGCCTTCTATAACTTAGAGAAGCCATCAGCTCTCTTATGAGCTTAATCCCAAGGACTTATCCATTCTCGGCACCTTTTCACTCATCATTTCTTATCCTTCCTCGTGTCTTCCTTAAACTTTGTTGCTCTACCATACTTTAGCTTGCGACTTACTTATATCTATTTATACTTATTCGAAATATTTCTTCAACTTAATTGCATCATAGATTTCCTTATGTTATTCCGGAACATTAAGCGAGACAATTACAAGTTTCCTGTCATAAACTGCCAAACGGAGAAGCTACGAACCCCCATCAATGTTGTGGGTTTAGGCCAAGTCTTCAACGCCTCCCTTTTTTATGTATCCACCCAGATGCCTTCACCCAAAATGATACATCGAAGGAAAGTTACAAAGTTCAAGCAGAATCATTTTTAGAAATTTTTTTCATAAAACTTCCCTTCTTGTAGAGCTCTAAGCAAAGTTCGCAGATGATCAGCATGCTCATCCTCTGAACGTGAATACACCAATATATAGTCGATAAATACAATTATGAACAGATCTAAAAAAAGCCTGAACACACAGTTCATCAAATCTATGAATACTGTTGGGGCATTGGTCAGACCGAACGACATAACCTGAAACTCAAAGTGCCCATATCTAGTCCTGAATATTGTCTTCAGACTAAAAACGCAGGGGCTACATACCTGCGTCTAGTTAATAAAATGTTTGAGATTCAAGTAGGTAAATCCATGGAAGTTTATATTGATGACATGCTAGTTAAGTACCTGCGCACAGAGGACCATTAAACTCATTTGCAGGAAACATACGACATCCTCAGAAGTTACAACATGAAGCCCAACCCCGAGAAATGTGCCTTCGGAGTGAGTTCGAGCAAATTCCTAGGCTTCATGGTATCAAACATGGGGATCGAGATCAACCTCGATAAAATCAAGGCCATCGAAGAAATCACGGTGGTAAACAATGTAAAGGTTGTGCCACGGCTAACATGGCGAATAGCGTCTCTAGGCAGATTCATATCAAGGTCATCCAACAGGAGCTATTATTTCTTCTCTTTACTCAAAAGGAAAAACAATTTTGAATGGACTCTAGAATGCCAACGTGCCTTATAAGAGCTGAAGCGATATCTAACAAGCCCACCTCTGCTCCACACGCCAAAAGAGGATGAAACACTATATCTATACTTGGTCGTATCCGAGATAGCGGTAAGCGGCATGCTAGTTCGAAAAGAGCAAGGTACACAATTCCCTGTTTATTATGTAAGTCGGACCCTAGGGTATGCCAAAACTAGGTATCCACACCTTGATAAATTAGCTCTTGCGTTAATAAGCGCATTGCAAAAAGTGAAACCTATATGAGGAGAAATCAGAGAGTCCAATTTCTTGCTATCAAGTCACTTCAGAAGAGCACCTCGAGACCCCGAGGGTGCGCAGTTGTGACCGAGTTCCCTCCCTTGGAGCCCGTCGAGGTACGACCTAAAGAGGATACCGATCGAGGCTAGAGCAGAATAGGGAACTCTCAAGGCACGCAACTAAGTCTAGCAAAGCCGCCTATCCGGAACCTGTATCAAGGTGTCACGTCTAGCCGTCCCATCTCCATTCCTTTACAATTAATATACTTTGTACTATGTTTGATTTCCCCTCCTATATAAAGGGGATCCTCATCGCTTTGTAAGACTACTATTGCTCCAACTAGTCTACACAAGATCAATAACAACTCTTCCTCTCTTTTCTCTCTAACTTGCTCGCTCGAGACTACCATTTTCATTTATTGCTTTCGAACTTGTTCTTCATTTATTGCTTGATATTGGCCGTAAAGAGCCTCCTTTGATTATATCCTAACTGTAAGTCCCTTCTCGGTTACCCCCCGATAGCTCAAGCCCGAGCCCAGGCATCGACCTCGAGGCCATTCATCGTCTAGCCCAAGGCACAGACGTTTAACCCCCCAGTTTGATTATAACTCTGCTTTAGTTCGTAATTCTGCCATTAAGCTTCACATATCTATCAACTACTCTAACAACTAGCATAAAAATAGATCACATATTTTTAGAGTCCCATTAATAAATTTAATTATTATTACAATTTTCACGGTAAACAATTTGGCGCCCACTATGAGGCTAAAAATAATAGTGATTATTTTCTTGCTGGTTTCATTACACAATGCAAGTTATCTTTCATACATTTTCTTGTCCAAGATCTTCGATTTTATGTCAAAATGTCCGGCTCAATGAATATAGTTGAGAACGACAACCTTGAAAACCATGAAAAAAATGGTGTGGTTGTTCCAATTATTGACGCGCTACCAAAAACCCCGAAAACGCGCCTAGACCAATTCTAGCAGACGTGGGTTTGCAAGACATACAGCAGGTTGACGAAACCTCACACACCGATAGGAGCATACAACATGGCGACCAACAGGAAGCCCAAAGAACCCCAGCTCGGGAAGAACGAGAAGTTAGCCTTCATGTTATTTTTGAAATGTTGCAGGCACAACAGCTGGCTATCGCTCAGCTACAAAGCCACCTGAAGACTCCCAACACGGTAGCACCGTGGACAGCTCCACCAGCCGAGCAGGTACCTGAGAGATTGAGCAATAACGGATCGATAGGCGACCCCACCATCGTAAAAATGTTCGAGGACCTCATCAAAAGGATCGAATAGGGAGAGAAAATGATAGCAGCCAATGACAAGAAGGTCGAGACCTACAACTCCAGGGTCGACCAGATCCCAGGTGCACCCCCGGTCCTGAAGGATGTGGATTCAAAGAAGTTCATACAAAGGTCGTTCCCCGAAGAAGCGGCCCCAAAACCCATTCCAAAGAAGTTCAGAATGCCATAACTTCCTAAGTACAATGGGACCACAGACCCCAATGAACACGTTACTGCCTACACCTGTGCGGTAAATGGCAACAATATAAAGAACGACAAGATCGAGTCTGTATTGCTGAAGAAGTCGAAGAAACGCACTCGAAGGGGGTCCATGATGTGGCATCGCAACCTAGCTCCCAACTCCATAGATTCATTTGCCATGCTAGCAGATTCCCTCATAAAGGCACATGTCAGTGCCATCAAAGTAGCAACAAGGAAGTCCAATGTATTCAGGATTAAGCAAAGGGAGAATGAAATGCTGCGAGAATTTGTATCTCGTCTCCAAATGGAACGAATGAAACTACTCGCGATCTCTAGCGACTGGGCGGTGAGGGCCTTCACTAAAGGCCTGAAGGAACGAAGCTCGGTGGCTTCAGAATAGTTGAAACAGAACCTGATCGAGTATTCAGCTACGACCTGGTCAGACATCCGCAACTGGTACCGATCAAAAATTAGGGTCGAGGACGACCAGTTGGAAGCCCTCGGGCTCAGTATACCCAAGCAGGCTCCTAGCAAAGGAACCAAAACCAAACAAAGAAAGATATCAGTCGTACACCAAAGATAGAAGGAATGCCCCGAGAAGCAACCTACCTCACAATGGTAGAAGAATGGATTGAGGACAATATCCTCGAGGGCTCATCAACAAAGCTAGGTTCGACGAAGACGCGAGGCCAACAGGGGAACCTCGCCTATCAGAATATAACTTCAACGTCGTTGTATTGGACATCGTGTTCATGATCAACAAAACCAAGGACACCAAATGGCCCAGGCCTATTCAGTCGAACCCTTCCCAGAGGAATCACAACTTGGTATGTGAACTTCATAATAAGCGCGGCCATAGGACCAAAGATTGCCACAAGCTTCGAAAGGAAATAGCCAAGCTATTCAATAAAAGTAACCGCCGAGAATTTTTGAGCAATCGGGCTCAAGTTCAATTTCGAAAAAGAATGGCAGCCAAGAAGAATGAATCAAATGAGCCACGACACGTTACCATGATATTAGAGGGGTGTCGACACCCTCCAGGAACTTGTGATGAGGAGGACAAAAATATCTATCACCAGAGAAAAATGGACCCAGGGATACGTACCCAAAGATGCCCTCACGTTTGGTGTGAAAGACTCTGAAACCTCGCCTCAACCTCATAACAACACACTAGTAACCTTCTTTCTCATTCGTTCATTTTAAATAAAACATGTGCTCGTGAATCCAGGTGGCTCGACCATTATTATCGGGACGAGGGTTGTAGAGCACCTCAGACTGCTAGGCCAAATCATGCCTGTCTCTCGAGTCCTTAATGGATCCAACACGGTGATCGAAGCAACGAAAGGAGAGACCACTCTCCCAATCAGCATGGCCGGTGCAGCCCAAAATATCAAATTTCCATGTCACCAAAAGGAGACATGAAATACTACGCCTTATCTGGGCGACAAAGGATACATTGCACGAGAGTGCTACTATCCCCTCTTCACCAAATGATGAAACCCCTAGTAATGGACGGAATTAAAACCGTTTACGGGGAACAACACGCGACAAGGGAAGTGTTCCCGTTACGTAATGTAGTACCGGCACCAATATCTCTATTCTCGAAAGAGTCAAAGGGTAATCAAATTACGTCTTCGGCTAAGCCCGATTAAACACGGCAGAGGAACGTACCGAGACCTCGCTCCAAACAACAAGGACACATCAGGCCTCGGAACATCGCCTGCGAACCCCACGATGAGGTAAGACCACCTCCCTCTTTCATTATTTTACACTAACCCATATACATCCATTGCACTCTTTCCTTTCGGTCTAGCTTTTATCCCGAAGAGGGTTTCATCGACAAGGTTTTTAATGAGGCAACGTCCACTCGCTACCTAAGGAGGACCCAACAAGCTTACAAGGCCTCTTTTGCAATCAACCCCAAACACTAGAGGGCACCCCTATAGAGGTCATCCACTCAGAAGAACCAGGGAACGACCAACGATGCTCCAATAAGAAATGGTGTACCTGGACAAATGGTTAAATGAACCGTGTCTACATAAGCCAGGCTTGCGGTAACAAAACAACATGTACTTATGCCAAACAATCAAAGAATATCTTTCACCAAAAGCATCTCCTACTCAAAAAAAATTTAGCATTTTTACAGCAAGGATCCCTCCATCGGGAACACCCCAAAATTATCGGAGACTAGCGTCACAAATTTGACACCCGCATGACCTCAGGGTCAAAACTCCATGCTTATAAGACCTCAACAAGGCAACACGTAAATCATGAAACATCTCCAAAAGGGAAAAATGTCCCGAACACTCAGAGACTAGCATCGCAAACTCAGAAAGCACATGACCCCAGGGTCGAAATCTCCAAAATCATAAGCCATAAATAAGGCAACTCCGAACTCACGAGTAACAGCCTCCGAGCCTAAGCAAACTCGATGACTCTGAGACTGTCACCAATTGCCACTCGTTAAAAATCCCGGGGCAATAAGACACCTAAGCGGGCAGACACGGTCTCGAATAAAAACTTGCACTGAGTATCAGCAACTACAACTGTAAGACCTCAACAGGCATGAAAAACTGTAAGACCTCAATAGTCATGAAAAACTATAATACCTCAATAGGCATGAAAATACTGTAAGACCTCAACAGGCATGAAAAACTATAAGACCTTAACGGGCATGAAATTATTGTAAGACCTCAACAGGCATGAAAAGCTGTAAGACCTCAACAGGCATGAAAAATTGTAAGACCTCAACAGGCATGAAAATACTGTAAGACCTCAACAGGCATGAAAAACTATAAGACCTCAATAGACATGATGTAAGACCTCAATAGGCATGAAAAGCTGTAAGACCTTAACAGGCATGAAAATACTGTAAGACCTCAATAGGCATGAAAATACTGTAAAAGGCATGAAATTTTTGTAAGACCTTACTACAGGCATAAACTCAATCCCAAAGTTTAGGCTATATGTCGCATTTGTAAGACTCCCAAAAGAGAATACCCTCGATATAGATGCCTAAACTACTACACTCGGGATCAAAAATGGCTCCGGCCAAACACAAATGACTACGGTCATACGGCTGTACCAGCCGAATTAACGTGACTTGGGGATGCCCCACCATCACTATAAAATCATAGGTCATTACTTCGAATCTACTTCAAAAGGAATTGGTTAAACATGCTACCCTCGACAGGCAAAAGAGCTTAGACTATGTCAGCTCCAAATCAAAAGGCTTTGAGCTACTCAACCTACGAGCTAAACCTTCTGAGGTGCTCGAACATCTCTGCAAATAATTTGAAATCGAGGTTCTTCCCAAACCGACGACGGGTCAGGGAAAATCATTTCAAAAGTCCTTAACGAGAGGAAAGTAAAGCCTATATATGCCCAAGGGCAAAAGCATAAGAGCCATTGTCGCCAGCCTCACGAGCCTCAAGGCCGCACACCAAAAGGTCACAACGACCAAAAGCGTAAGAGACATTGTTGCTATCTAAAAAAATTTTGAAAGCTTGAGGGTCAAAGTGAGCTCGAGTCGTAACACGATTCGGAGACTGGACCCAAAATAGTTAACAAATACATGCCTAAGGGAAAAGCATTAGAGCCATCGTCGCCAGGTTTATGAGCCTCAAGGACATGCGCATAAAAGGTCACTTCGACCCAAGGCGTAAGAGCCGATGTGGCAAGCCCACAAAAATACACAACTTGAGGGTCAATTGTGCTCGAGTCATAACCCGACTCGGAGACTGAATCCAAAATAGTTAAAATACAAGTGCCCAAGGGCAAGGCATAAAAGCCATTGTCGTCGAGCGCCCATGAAATTGCTGCAGAAAAGAAGGAAACATGATTACTAAACTAGCTTCCACCATGAGCAAATTTGAGAAAGCACCAGACGCTGCACTCGTGCACGTAATTACATTCCTCAGGGAATGGTGTAAATTCCACGGGTATAACGTCAGTCGTCCGAACCCGAACGAATTGACTGACCCACTCTCGATCTCTATCTTCCTCATCATCGACAACAAAGGGCGTGGACGAATAACACCGCAAGGTTAGCAGACCTCAATGATAAAAAGGGCGGTACAGCCTGACGAGGTGACTGAGCATGAATTCAAGCCTTTCCTTCTCCGCAAAGAACCTCATCATCAACACTATTCGCCAAAACGACAGATGTATCTGCGCCAAAGTAACCCTATACTTTAAACATAAATCGAGCACGACCCTATCAAGGGGGCCTAGTGCGAAAGGTTACAACTGCACGTTCAGGAATCCATCGGCAAGGTTCGTGATACCCTCAAACCTACACGAACGCTTTGGCACTAAGGTAACGGAGGACTCGATGTTGAAACGTAAGGATAGCAATCTAAAATAATGGGATCTTCCAGGAAGCGGGAGCAACCTCATATATATGCGGGGAAACAACAATGATCCGCCGACCCAAGTTAGGCCCCGAAAGGCCAACGACTTCAGTACAGGTTCTGAGGTAGTACCCGACCTCGAGGACCTCCATCAAAAGGAAGTAAGGCTTTGAAAGGCCAGCCATGTCGTCTCCAGCTTCGAGGTGGTACCCGACCTCGAGGTTTCCTCTCAAGGAGAAAGATAAGCACTTCGAGCCCTGTCCATTAGGGATCGACCTCAGGAAATCACCTAAATATGACTGACCTCTCCATAGGAACCTATCTACAATGCCTTAAAAGATTATCTACATTAAGTTCAAAGTAAATCTCCAGGTGGCCGAAGTTGACCTTCACTCAGAGACCACTCTTGAAAAATTCAATGTTCGGTGCTCTATCTCCACGAGACTCGAGGGACCCGTGACCCAAATCTATCGGACCGCCCCAGGCTTGATCCGGGGAACAACGATGAGCTCGGAAAGGAGCCATTTCTATTGACCAAAAACCGAAAAGAATATTGACGATCGTCAACAGAGGCATACATTAAAAATCCCCGCAAATGCACAAGAATATATAAGAATATGGCAAATATCAAAAACAGAAGTAAAGAAGATGTCTTTCTATATCATAAACATTGGCTTACAGTGGCCCTAAAGGGGTCCGTACACAGAAACAAAGGGGTATACACCCATAGTGAAAACCTAAGAACCTAGTCCATCCTCGAAGGTTCATCTCCGGTATCAGCATCTCCAAGCGGCGCCTCATCGAGCTCGCATCCTCGAAGGTAACTCATTCGACCGCCATCTCCTCTAGGTTCCCAGCTAAATCCCGCGGAACACAACCCCACCGAGGGAGAAGATAAAGAAGAGGAAAGGGGGGGTTGCAGAAGAGGCAAAAAAAAGAGACATAGCCAGCCGAAGCCAAAGGTTAAAGATTCGGCGAGCCCCAGCCTCAATGGCCGGTTTTGCCATTTTATCCCTCAGAAAAGAAAAACCCCAAGGGATGAAGTGCCACACCATGCCAGGGTAGGAGAGTGAGCAGCTGTGTATAGTCTGAATAAATTTCATGAAAAGAGGAAAGTAGATTCCTCATCTATCGTCATCCCGAGCCAGTAAGGACAGCAATAGCAATCGTAAGAACCTCGACAACGATGACAAGAAAGTATAATCTTTCTCGACAAAGGGAAACCCAAGCAAAGGGCCATTTCCTGGTCGGTGGGAATGTAGCCAAACAACCTTAAGGCCATGAAATTCAAACATGGTGATTCACAATATAGAAAGATGGCGAGAAGGAGGGCATAAGTGAATGGAGAAAGGCACAAAGATAGAAAAATGATGCCAGAACGCCCCCATTTATAGGGGATAATGACACGACCATCAATGCCCTTGGAAGACTGACCAGCAGGTATAATTAATGTTTTCTTGAGGAATCGAATCGACGGCGGTATTGTCACTTTGAAGAATGGGAATCGACAGCGCATTGAGTGGTGTCGAAAAGACAAGTCCATGAGATGTCCCGGTTATCGTAAAAGCTCATGCCATAGGTCGCATCATCGGTATGACATCGTCACGGGAAGCCCGAGGGGTCAGGTATTAGGATCATTTCCCATAGCTTCATTCTGAGAAACGCGAAGACTATCTGTATGCGGCGAAATTAGAGAGTCCAATTTCTTGCTATCAAGTCACTTCAGAAGAGCACCTCGAGACCCTGAGGGTGCGAAGCTATGACCGAGTTCCCTCCCTCAGAGCCCATCGAGGTTCGACCTAAAAAGGATATTAATCGAGGCTAGAGTAGAATGGGAAACTTCCAAGGCACGTGGCTAAGTCTGGCTAAGTCTGGCAAAGCCGGCCTATCCGGAACCTGTATCAAGGTGTCACTTCTAGCCGTCACATCTCCATTCCTTTACAATTAATATACTTTGTACTATGTTGGATTTCCCCTCCTATATAATGGGGATCCTCATCTCCTTGTAAGGTTGTTGTTGCAACTATTCTACACAAGATCAATAACAACTCTCACTCTCTTTTCTCTCTAACTTGCTCGCTCGAGACTACCATTTTCATTTATTGCTTTCATACTTGTTCTTCATTTATTGCTTGATATTGGCCGTAAAGAGCCTACTTTGATTATATCCTAACTGTAAGTCCCTTCTCGGTTACCCCCGATAGCTCAAGCCCGAGCCCGGGCATCAACCTTGAGGCCCTTCATCGGCTAGCCCGAGGCCCGGACGGTTAACCCCTCGAATTGATTATAACTCTGCTTTAGTTCGTAATTCTGCCGTTAAGCTTCACATATCTAGCATCAACTGCTCTAACAACTAGCATAAAAATAGATCACGTATTTTTATAGTCCCATCAACAAATTTAATTATTATTACCACTTTCACTGTAAACAAACCCTATTTTCAATGCCACCATATTTGCGTTCTAACGACATACCCCCTCTGGAGCATATTGTACAAACCCGAGCTATTGGGTCAATTGGCCAAATGAGCCATCGAACTCGGGGGATATGATATCGAGTATCAACCTCGAATGGCTATCAAGTCCCAGATTCTGGCGGACTTTGTGGCCTATTTCTCGCCCTCCCTCGTGCCCGAGGTAGAAAAGAAACTTTTACTGAAATTAGGCACGTCTTACAGGGTATGGACCCTGTTCACTGACGGCGCCACAAACATGAGAGGTTCCGGACTCAGTATAGTCCTAAAGCCACCTGCGGGCGGCGTGATCAGACAATCTATAAAAACTACAAAATTGACTAACAATGAAGCCGATTACGAGGCTATGATTGCAAGTTTAGAACTGGACAAAAGCCTCGAAGCTGAGACCATCGAAGCAAAATACGATTCACTCCTGGTAGTGAACCAAGTGAATGGGAGCTACGAGGTCCGAGAAGACAGGATGCAGAGGTATTTGGACAAGATCCAAGTCGCATTACGTCACTTTAAAGAATGGACTTTAGTCCATGTACCTCGAGAAGAAGAATAGCGAGGTCGATGCCCTCGCAAACTTAGGATCATCTGTTGAAGAAGATGACCTACTCCCCGGGGCTGTTATTCAGCTGTCTAAATTAGTGATCGAGAAAGGTCATGCGGAGATTAATTCCACTAGCCTAATATGGGACTGGAGATATAAATATATTGATTATCTGAAAGACGGAAAGCTGCCCGCGGATCCAAAGGAATCAAGGGCCCTGTGAACCAAAGTAGCCCGGTTCTCGCCCGATGAAAACAACACTCTGTACAAAAGAACTTTTGATGGCCCCCTAGCAGTATGTCTGGGCCGGGGGATACAGATTATGTACTCTGAGAAATTCACGAGGGTACTTGCAAAAATCACTCCGGCACCAATTCCTTGGTCCGAAAGATAATCAGGGTAGGCTACTACTGGGACAACACGGAAAAAGATACTAAGGAATTTGTCCAAAAATGCGATAAATGCCAGAGATTTTCCCCTATGATTCACCAACCTGGTGAACAACTACATTTGGTCTTATCGCCATGGACATTCATGAAATAGGGAATGGACATCGTCGGGCCCCTGCCGACGGCACCAGGTAAAGCTAAATTCATTTTATTTATGACTGGCTATTTCTCAAAATGGGTAGAAGGGCAGGCCTTCGAGAAGGTAAGAGAGAAAGAAGTCATTAACTTCATCTGGGACCACATTATGTGCCGATTCGGGATTCTTTCCGAGATAACATGCGATAACAAGAGACAGTTCATCGGGAGCAAGTTAACACAATTCCTTGAGGATCACAAAATCAAGAGAATCCTATCGATGCCATACCACCCGTGTGCAAACGACCAGTCCAAGTGCACAAATAAAACCATCATCCAAAACTTAAAAAAGAAGCTGGAAAGCGCCAAGGGAAAATGGAGAGAGATGTTGCCCGAAGTGTTGTGTGCATACCGAACAACTTCAAAGTCTAGCATAGGGGAAACACCTTTATCTGTAGTATACGGTGTCGAGGCTTTGATACCAGTAGAGGTCGGGGAACCGAGCGCCAGATTCCAACACACCACTGAGAGCTCAAACAACAAGGCCATGACAACGGCCCTCGAACTAATAGATGAAAAACAAGAAGCCTCGTTGGTCCGAATGGTCTCCCAAAAGCAAAGGATCGAAAGGTATTATAACAGGAGAACAAACCTCCAACATTTCGGAGTTCGGGACATGGTTCTGAGGAAAGTCACCCTTAACACCGGAAACCCTAATGAAGGAAAGCTAGGCCACAATTGGGAAGGACTGTACCGCGTCCTCGGAGTAGTCGGCAAAGTGTCTTACAAGCTCGGTACCATGGAGGGCGAACAACTTCCAAGTAACTGGAACATATCAATGCTAAAACGATATTATTACTAGGGCATATGACTAAAAATTCTGAGAACACCCTCGAGCACGCGTTGCACTCTTTTCCTTCGACCGGATTTTGTCCCTAGAAGGGTTTTACCGGTAAGGTTTTTAATGAGGCAACAGCCATACGGCACCTAAGGAGACTCAACAGGTATTAAAGATTTCTTTTACAATCCACCTCGAATTTTGGGGGCATCCCCCTGGAAGGTCACCTACACAAGAAAGCGAAGACACCCAAAATGGGACCTCGATAGGAAAAGTAATGTACCGGGCCAAACGATCGAATGAACCGTGCCTATATAGAGCAACCAAGGTTTTAACGGCAAAAACATGTATACTTGTACCAAGTAATCGAAGAAAACTTTTCATCAAAGCATTTCACGGTTCAAAAGAAACTCGACATTTTAGCGAAAAGGACTCATCTGTCAGAAATGTCCCAAACACTCGGAGACTGGTGCCAATAATTCGATACCTGAATGACCCCTAGGTCGAAACTCCAAATTCATAAGACTTAATGAGGCAACATCAAAATTATAAAATATCTCCGAAATTGAAGGTGTCCCGGACAACCAGAGACTGACGCCAAAATCTCAGAAATCGCATGACCTCAGGGTCGGAATCGCCAAAATCTTAAGCCCTCGATGAGGCAATACAAAGTTTACAAGTAATGGCTCCCGAGTCAAGAAACTCTCGGGGACTGTTGTCAAGCACCACATCCATCGACTTATCAAAACCCAAGATCGTAAGGCCAGATGCGGGCAGCCTCGATCTCGTAAGACATACATAAGGCAACAAAAATATCTGTAAGACCTCAAGCAAGGCATGAACAATACTTGTACCAAGTATTTAAAACTGTAAGACCTCAAAGGCATGTAAAACTTGTAAGACCTTACTAAAGGCATAAACTCGATCTCAAAGTTTCGGCTATATATTGAACTTGTAAGATCCCTAAAAAGGCATACCCTCGATATAGATGACGAAACTACTTCATCGGTACTTAAAGGCTACGGCCAAACACAAATGACTCCGGTCACAAGGCTGTACCAGCCGAACTAACGCGGCTCGAGGATGCCCGACTGTCGCTACAAAATCACAGGCCTTCAATTACTTCGAATCTACATTGAAAAGAACCGGTTAAACAGGCTACCCTCAATACAGTCAAAAGAGCTTCGACCATGTCAGCTCCTAAACATCGGCTTCAAGATACTCAGCCTCCGAGCCAAACCTTCTGAGGTGCTCGATCATCGCCATATAATGACTCACAATCAAGGCTTTTTATTAAGCCGTCGAAGAGTCAGGCAAACACTATTTCAAAAAATACTTATCGAGGGAAAAATAAAGCCCACATAAAAGGTTGTTTCGACCGAAGGCATAAGAGCTATTGTCGCCAGCCTAATGAGCCGCAGGGCCACATGTAAAAGGTCGCTTCGACCTAAGGCGTAAGATCCATTGTCGCCAGCCCACACAAATCCAAAACTTGAGGGTCGAATAAGCTCGAGTCGAAAACCAACTCGGAGACTGAACCCAAAATATTTAGCTAAATATGCCTAAGGGCAAGGCGTAAGAGCCATTGTCGCCAACCCACACATTAGGTCGCTTTGACCCAAGGCATAAGAGTCATTGTTGCTAGCCTAATGAGCCTCACGGCCACACGTAAAAGGTCGCTTCGACCCAAGGTGTAAGAGCCATTGTCGCCAGCCCACACAAATCCAAAACTTGAGGGTCGAATGAGCTCGAATGGAAACCCGACTCGAAGACTGAACCCAAAATAGTTAACTAAATATGCCTTGGGGAAAGGCATAAGAGCGATTGCCGCCAGCCTAATGAGCCTCAGGGCCACACGTATAAGGTCGCTTTAACCCGACGCGTAAGAGCCTAAGGGCCAGCTTACACTAAAAGGGTGTACCGACCTAATACGTATGAGTCACTGTCACCAGTGCTAAGATCATAGGTCGTGTCGATCGGATACATAAAAGCCAGGTCACCCGACAATATCAAAGCCCGAGGGTCTAACCCAAAGTCTAAGACCTTAGGTCGAAAGTCAAAGTACATCACAGACTATTTCCGAAAAACAAAAGGGGAAGAAGGGATAGGAAATAAAAAGCCTTTTTATGACCCCCATGGGAATGTTTACAAGTCTTGAAAAAACCCTTACAAAGAGAGAACCGAACAGAATCCTAATCTACTATCGAGCCTACATCTTCTATGTCTCCACCAAAGGTTGCACCCCAACAACTACGGGTCCTTCAGCGGCCCCTCTTCGATGGCCTCTTCCCCTTCGGGGGCTCCGCCTTCATTTTTATCACCTTATGAGCCACTGCTAGGTGCACCTCCGAAAGCAAGCAAGGCAGCATCTCTCATCTCTAGGGTCTTCACCCTCTCGGGCTCGGCAGGCAAAATGATATCTCCCGCATGTATGTCCCCAAAAGATTTCCTCTGAGATCATAATTGACCACACTCCACTGCCCAAGTTAATCTCGTCTCGGCCCCCTTGGGAGCCCTCCCGGCTTGAGCGCTTGTTGTAATACCATCCTGTCCATGCAATGATATAAGCGCCCCTGCTTCAGTTTTGATCTCGGATAATGCAGCTACCAACTCAAAATGGAGACCAATGTACTTATTACATTCTTCCCTTGCGTCACTACGCTGACTCCCAACTAAGGTCACCTTCTCCTGGAGGGCATCCCTCTAGGAAGTAATCGCTCTCTCACGTCGTTTGAGTTCGGAGACTTCGGAGTCTCTGGCCCAGAGCTTCTCCCTCTGCAGGGCACCTTCCTTCTCAAACTACACAAATCAGATCCAAGATGTTAAAACACTTGGATCTAGCAAAGCATTCAAATAATGGCAAATGGGAACTAGATAACCTGTTCAGTAAAGAGCCTTCTCACACTCATGGCGGGTCACCTCGGCCTAATACCGAGTGAAAGTTTGATTGTGAAGCGCCTTGGCCTGAAGCCACAAAAAAAGACAAGTTAGAAAGACAAAGGTTAGTGCAACCAAGGCACGAGCAACAGACAGGGCTCACAAAGATTACCTGCTCGCAAAGCCTTCCCATCTCGCCAAAGAAGAGGGAAACATCAATCTCAAGGGCTCCCTCGGGAATGGTTGGAAGCCTTTCGAGCACTTCTCCATCTTTGATAGGCATTCCCACATCGGGAGATTCTTCATGCGGGGCATCTTGCACTCCCTTAGGAGGTAGGATCGTTACGTAAGGGGAATCAATCATGACCACTTCAATGGCAGGGTCAGTCAAGACCATCTCCTATCCATTCAGGGCCCCAGAACTATGCCCCTCCAAACCACCTAACGAAGGCACCCCAGACCAAGGGGAACTCTAACCACCGACCAGCTCGGGGGCAGAACCCGATACTCCCACAGTTGCCTCTCTACTACGAAGTGGGACCACAATGACATTAGACTCCGGCTCGGAAGCCACTATCTCTATGGCCCCAGGATCGGCTAGATTTATCCCTCCCTCGGGCATTGTCGAGAGGCTATTTTCCCCTTCACCTTCAACTCGAGGGTTTCCCGCTGTTTCCGAAGTTAGGGCTGTCGGGTCGGACTTAAATCTCTCTGCCTTAACCTTCTTGGACTTTAAAGGTCTGTCTGACAGATCCCTTTGTCTTTTCTTCCCTTCATCGAGTACCAAATCATCCTCCCTGCCAGGTAATGCTCCCTTTATCAAGGGGACTTCCCCCATACCTGCACAAATGTAAGAGGTAAGCACACGGAACGAGAGAGCTGTCAGTCGTAATTTGGGTCAAGAAGAATGACTACGGCATGGGTAGAGGCTCACCATGATCCTCAGCTTCCACCGAGCCTGGGAAAAATCACGCCACACTCGTCAGCATACGGGCAAATCGAGTCCAGGCGACCGACCCATCTTGGGAGGTCCGTGACCGCGCCAGGATAAATTGTTGTAGCTGTATTAGTAAGATAAATTAAGCGCCTGAGGGAATGTAGTCAAAAAGAAGCGAGGAAATAACTAGGTAACATGTATACTAACGTTCCACGTTCCACCTCTCGGGAAACGACATCTTTTCCACCGGGATCAGGTCAGAGGTCCTTATTGGACAAAGAAGCTTATCCATCCCCCATTCCCCAGCTCCTCGTTATAGGCGAAGAGGGCCCTCAAGGCTCAATAGCGGGGCTTGATTAGACCCCTGCGGAAGAGACGGGGGCTGTACATCCTGATCAGAAGATCGAGGGTAAAGGGCATCTCCTGGATCATGTTCATGTAGTACCTGATCATGTAAACAACACACAAGAATAAAGGATGAATTTGGCCAAGGGTCACTTGATACCATTGTCATAAGTCAAGAATCACGGGGTAGATTGGGGGGGAAGATGACCCCACCGGCCCTAGGGTAAATGGGTAAGTATATACACTGAGAAAACAGGCTTTGTATGTTGTAATATCCTTCTCCCAAGTAGGGATATCGACAAGCACCGCGTCCCTCAGCGGCAATCAGCTCTCACTCTTTCGACATCCGTTATCGAGCTAATATACTGAGTCACAAGCTCACTGCGCCCCGACTTCGAAGAAGGCCTCACGACCTTAAAATTAGAAGCCATCTTGAAAAATCTTGGAATGCATTCCTCAGCATAAGGAGGCATTGCCGCTTCACCTTGAGATAAAATAGAAGAGGATGAGGCCACATTCTCCTGGGAAACAGAGGCAAAAGTTTTCGCCATTACTAGAAAATTCCAGAAGAAAAAGGGGAGTCGTGTTCCAAGGAAAGAACAAGGGTAAAGGAAGAAGGAACCTTTTTGGGGTTTGGAAATTTAATGAGTTTGGAAGAACAAGAAGGGGAGTATTTATAGAATCTCTGCGTGCGCATTGAAGGAGGCCAAGGGGCAGCTAACTACCATAATCAATGCGGAGGCCTTTAAGGGCTGTGTGTGCACCGTCTTTTTGTACCTCATGACTACCATCATTACAAGAATATCGAAGGGGAAAAGATTCAAGGTCGTTTCTTATAACTTTCACTCTAAGAAACATGGAGACTATCTGTGCACGGTGAAATCGGAGGATCCAATTTCCTCGTCGTTATGATGCCCCACGAGCATACTTCCCAAGGCTCGAGACTGGGGTCGAGGTTTTCCTTCGAGGGCTGTCGATGCTTGGCCTCGGGGAAATGTTGACCACGGCTATGGCAGAAATGAGGAGTTCCCTAGGTACACGGATAGGACTGACAGAGCCTAGTGGACTACCCTAACCCTGAATCGGGATGTTATTTTGCTGCCCCATATCCGCTTCTTTGTCATTAATTCATTTTGTACTATGTTGGGATTCCCATCCTATATAAAGGGGGTCCTTGTCATTTTGTAAATCTCAGTTGCTTCAGCTGCTCACACGAAATATACAAGAACATTCTCTTTTCTCTCTAACATATTCTCTTGATATTATTGCTTTCATTTATTATCTTCATTATTGTTCATCATTTATTGCTTATCATTGGCCATAAAGAGCCTTCGTTGATTTTGTTATAACTATTAGCCATACTTTGTCCCCCTCGATAGCTCCCAGCCAAGCTCTAGAATCGACCTCGAGGCCCCCGAATTGACAAGCTTGAGGCCCCGATTGTTAACCTATCGGTTTGGTTATCACTTTGTTCCTTACTCTTATTTCGTTCTAAGTCTCACATACATAGCATCAACTGCTTAACAACTATTATAAAAATAGATCACATATTTTTAGAGTCCCATAATCAAATTTAACTGTTATTACCATTTTCACGGTAAATAATTTGGGTATTTGAAGAGTTGCTACCTAACGGATTAAGGTGCACTAGGGCACCTAGAGCAATTAACTCATATAACTAGTTTGCATTACCAGAGATTAGGGTAAAGGGCTTGAAATAATCTTGAGAGAAAGTTGTTAGGAACCCCTCGTAGTCCATAACGGTGGGTCCCAACCGAACTCAATTATGTGAATAAGTCATTTAATAAATAAGCAATCTAAGCACACATTTGCAAATAAAGAAAGTTTAACAGATAGGCAGTCTAAGCACATATATGTAAATAAGGTGAGGGAAGTCCTAGGTTTGTTAGCCTTTAGGATCACATCTGTACAATACCCGATAACCCTTCCACAAATAGAGGGGTTACACGTGGCATTAGTGCACATGTCATCATATCCTCTACTACCCCATTACCATCCCCTTCGTCATGGCCTAAAGCGTTCTAGCAACCTTAAGATGTATCCTATGCGTGCACTTCTCATCGCTTTACTTATGTAATCCGGAGGTATTTGGGACTTCTAGTTAGGGTGGATCTAGACTCTCCTATATTAATTAAAAGGAGAAACTCTAGGCGACATACAAAACATATAAGATTTGACCAAAGATAGAACAATTAAGAGGCTCATATTTTACCTCCACAAATAGAGCAAATAAGTGCATGTCTCAAACAATAGATTTCAGATATTTGAGAAAAAATCCCTAGAATAGGATATCTAGGTGAGCATGACAAGAAGAGAATATGCAATGCTGAATTAAGGCAAAAGTGTTAAAGACCTAATCAGTTTGCCTACTAATTTTAGGATCTGTTGAATCTGGGTAGTTCACAAATAAGCACAGCATAATTTCCAGTTTATTACACCTTGATTAGCTATAGGCTTTCCTAGGCATGGATTAGCAGTAACATGTCATCTATACATTAATGAAAGACCATAATTCTGAATCAGTAATTGGCAGACAGGTTTTGTTTTTTATTGAACCTATATGTTGTCTAGGTGCTGAAGAACGATCACAGGCATTACAGAACTGGTTTCATACTTTCATCTCTAAGAGTATGATGTTTAAGTGTTGAGGTTGTTTTTATGCATATTCCTTATAGGCTAGGTGACAACTGATTTTTACGTGTTCAAACTATAGGCATGGTTTTAAGCAATTGCAGTAAAAACCTAGAAACATGGTCTCTAATGTAGATAGAGCAGTTGTTGAACGTGATTATTAAGACATAATAGATAAAAGACCTAAGAACCAGATTTTTAATGCAAGTAAGAGAATGCATAATGGAAGTTTAGAACAGATAGTGTAATGATCCTATAAACATGTTTTCTAATGCACGTAACAATCTGGTAGGCATGGTTTCTAACTCATACAAATAACCATAACAGTCCTATGAGCATGATTTCTAATGCATGTAGACAATTAAAATGGTCCCATGAGCATGGTTTCTAATGCACATAGACAATCATAACGGTCCTATGAGCATGGTTTCTACCCGACTCCCACAAAAGATATATAAAAGCCCCTCCCTTTTACTAATTTCCCCAATATCTATTTACAAGAAATTATTATTACAAACCAACACTAATAATGAATTACATAAGTGGAATTACTACAACTATAGGGATCCTGAATATATGCCCAAAAGGTACACCTGGTAGACCAGGCCTTCAACCAGTCCACAAATGTCATAATCTCATAGTTCACCCAATAGTATCCTGGTGTGTCAAAGTTCCCAAGGGCCTCAAGGACCCCGAGCAATGCTCACACCAGGAAAACGTTCAAAGTAACCCCTTGTGAGCAACCTTGGAAATAAAACTCCAGTGTGACAAAGTTCAGAGGAGCCTCAGGGACTCCTAAGCAATGCTTACACTAGAGGGACAAGACCCTAGGTGTTCTAAGAATAGGAGTAGTGTTTGAAAATAGAAGTAGTTTTAAGAAAATAGTTTAGAAGTAAACAGAGTTGTTGCAGCACTCTAAAGCAAAGGTTTCATCCATCAAACAGCAAGCAGAAAACATGATCACAAAGTTTCAAAGCAAAGATTCCCACTACTCAGATTTAGCTTAGTTCATCAGTTAACACTAGGTGGCATATAGCATATTGAGAACAAACAACCACACAGAGAGGGAAGCAGGGGTTAGGGAATCATATTGGTCATAAGAAATAAGCATGAGTCTAGTTCATATGGATACACCAAAGTCTCACTAAAGTAAGAAAGAACAGATTGAGAGCAAGACACTTATAGATTTAACCAGATAGAGGCAGGCAGGTTATAGAAGCAAATTTGTGATGGTAGTAGACATATAGGTTCGATCAAGACAGACAAAAGGGCATGCTTAATTATAAGGAATCATACAGGTTAAGTCGAATAGTAGGTTGCATGCAACATAATTGAATGACAATACATATGCTGACTAAGAACAAGAAGCATGAAACACATAGGTTTAGTTAAAGATAGACAGGCTAATCTAGAAGATCCTACTAGTTTAGTAACATAAAGAGACATGCTGGGAATTGGAAGTACACAAATTAAATTCATATAAAGGTTTGCGTGATAGTAAAGTGGGGGCATACCAGTTAGAGAAACAAAAGCAGAAAGTAATGTAGCAGGATTCAACAGTCTAGTCCTGGCTTTGAGCCGACTAAACAAACAGGTGAACACAAGTAGCGGAGAGATGAGAGCAGAATTTGTGTATGTGTGT
Organism: Nicotiana sylvestris; assembly: GCF_000393655.2. Classification (NCBI taxonomy): domain Eukaryota; kingdom Viridiplantae; phylum Streptophyta; class Magnoliopsida; order Solanales; family Solanaceae; genus Nicotiana; species Nicotiana sylvestris. The sequence goes on along the minus strand of NC_091061.1, from coordinate 74,637,317 downwards.
GTGTGTGTGTGCTTATGAATTATTTTTTTTAGAAGAATCAGAATGAGAGTATATATATAGAACTTAGACAGTAGAGAAAATAATGTAAAGAGAATTAGAAGTCAATCAATTAGGGGCAATCAAATAATTATAGAATCAAATCAGGTAAGGGAATCCGGAGTAGACCCCTTAATTAGGGATAGCTACTTAACGGTCACAACAAACAAAACTAATTGGGGTAAAGAATCCAAATCATACTCAAAATAGGGAATCAGTAAGAATCTTTGAACCATACGGATAGTTTACTAAGGCAAATCAGGTAAATATTGTAAATAAGGTAAGGGCTGTAACCAAATAACAAATCAAGCTTGATTGGGGATAGAAAATTAGGGAATTATACCATAAATAACTCTAATTGAATTTCAAATAAGGAAAGAGGTAGGTTTATCAGTCAATTAGGGTTAGAACCCTTAAATCCAGTAATCGGTTTCACAAATAAGGAAAAACAATCAAAGGGTCAATCAACCCATAAATAGACAAGAGATGTCAATTAAGAATTAGGGATTAAGGAAAACAATCAAAGATCTGTAAATTAGTTTAGTAAACAAAGGAAACCTTAGATAATTAGATTAATCAATCAATTATTCAAATAATAACGGACAAGATGTTGAAATAAAACAATAAATAGTTAAACAATCGAACCAGAAACATAACCATGCAAGAAAGGGTTGAACACAAACATAAGACATTTTAGATAAATCTTTTGCGAAGACAGAGTGTAAACCCTGGGTTTTAAAAAGATATTTAGGGTTGATTAGTAGTAGGAAGATTAGGGGAGATTTAAAGAAATAGCCATGGAAACAGAAAGCATCTCAAACATATAGAGATTCGAACAACAAAAATCAGAGAAAACAAAAACCTAAAGTATCATAGTTCTAAAAATCAGTTAGTAGTAAAGGAATAAGAGAAACTTAAAGAAAAATCACAGAAACTTGAAAACATTTTAAATATGCAGAGATTCGAACAACAGATAACAAAAAACCCCAAATATAAAGTAATATAGTGCTAAAATTGGTTAATCAGTAGGGAAACAGGAGAACATTAAATAAAAAATTGGTGACGAACTCGGAATCTCTCCAGATCCTAAAAGATCTGGAAGGATCCGTGTTTAAAATTAGGGTTTTGAAGAAATAATGAAAGGGTAAAGGGAAATCCAGTCTCAAACAAGAGGTTTGGACCGTAAAAGCATCGGAATAGTAAGAATCACAACCATAGACGGACTCTCAGAGAGTATTGAACCAGATCTAGTTAGATATCTTCGATATTTTCCAGGAAATCATAAGAACAAGCAACCAGGAGACGTAAAATATCAGCATGGGTCTCAAACACCCATGGAAACCAATGGATCGAGTGAGGATCGGAGGGATTAGGGCTGGTTTTGGGTGGCAGCGTCTAGGGTTAGGTCTAGGTCTCAGAGAGAGTTTAAGAGATGAGGGAACGAAGGTCAGGGGAGGTGAACAAATGAGCTAGGTTAGAGGGTCATTTGGAATTAAAATGGAAAGTTTGATCGTGGACCATTGATCTAAAAGATCAACGGCCACGATTTAATGGGGTTATTGGGTCGGGTAGGTCTAGTTGGGTTAGGGTAAGATAAACTTTGGGTCTGGGTGTGTTTGGGCTAATTGAATTGGGATTGAAATTGGGCTGTCTAATTGGCTAGGTCCGAATAAAAGGGGCTATTTGTTAAATACACATTTAATCGCTAAAACAATTTTTTAAAAATAGCTAATAAATTGTAAAAAAATGATTTTCATGCCTAGAAATATTTTAAAATAATTTCTTAATATTTTAAAAAAATAAAAGGCTATTTTCTGGTAAAATAATGTAATAATGCATGCATAGGCTATAATTGCGAAGTAACGGCAATTGTAACCTAAAAATAAAAATGTGGCTATTTATGCAATAATTGAAACTTAGTACAAATGCAAATGATAAAATTAAGCCACAAAATTATTATAAAACTATTTGTGATGCAATCAGTGATTTTTTTATAAATAAAATACTGGGATAAATTAATTAAAATCTTTTAAAAATGCAATAATTGTATGAGAAATACTAATTGATGCCAATGCATAGTTTTGAAAATATTATAGGGAAAAATTGGGTATCAACAATTTTCATGCTCTGGAAGTATGTCGGCGATCTGTCACTTGTTTTGGGATTCAGCGCGGTTCAATTGAATGGTGACTTATGATTTAGAGTCCGTGGCCATTTTAGATTGGCAGGTTCGAAAGTTGAGGTCAAAGAACATAGCTTTAGTGAAGGTGCAGCAGAGAAGTCAGCCAGTCGAGGAGGCTACTTGGGAGACCGAGCGGGAGATGCAGAGTAGATATTCACGTCTACTTGAGACTCCACGTATTATTGTAGACCCGTTCTAGGACGAACGTTTGTTTAAGAGGAAGAGGATGTAACATCCTTGCCGGTCATATTGAATGTTGTAGCCCCGTTCCCCCATTTATTTCCTGTTCTATGTTTGTTTGTTGTTATGTAACTTGTTGGGATAGTTAGTTTGATTCTGGGAATGTTTCAGAATGAGTTGGGATAATTAGTCCCAAGGTTGGAAGCCTAAGTTGAAAGAGTTGATCGAATATTGACTCTTGAGTAAATAACTCCGGAATAGAGTTTTGATGGTTCTGATAGCTCCGTATGGTGATTTTTGACTTAGGAGTGTGCCTAGATATTGACTTGGAGGTCCGTAGATGATTTTGGCTTGAATTGGCAAAAGTTGAAAAATTAGAAGTTTGGAGAGTTGAGAAGTTTAATGGAGAGTTGACTTTTGTGGTTACTAGTCTCGGATTTTGGTTTCGAAAGTTATGTCTTTATGAATTGTGTGAAAAATTTAAGGTCAATCAGAGTTGATTTGATAGGTTTCGGCATCATGTGTAAAAGTTGGAAATTCATTAGTTTCATTAGGCTTGAATTGGGGTGTGATTCGTGTTTTTGATGTTGTTTGATGTGATTTGAGGCCACGACTAAGTTCGTATCAAGTTTTCGGACTTGTTGATATGTTTGGTTGAGGTCCTGGGGGCCTCGAGTTGTTTTCGGATTGAAATATGACTTGAAGAGTTGCTGACGTTTCTTGATGCTTGTGCTTCTGATTTCCTAATATTCGATCGCGATCGTGAAGAGTATTTTGGGCAGCAGGGATTTTTGTGCTATGCGTTCGCGTGAAGGTATTCGTGATCGTGTAGCTTGGGAAGCATTGTTATGCGATCGCGTGGTAGGGGGCGCAATCGCGAAGAAGGAAGAGGACGCATGGGCTCCACGCATTGTTCATTGCGATCTTGCGAGGCTGTCCACGATCATGTAGGTCAGGGATAATTTGTGACCGCATTCGCAAATTGATTTGTACGTTCGCGTAGAAAGCTTTTGGGTTACTGCAGATTTTGTTCTTCGTGATCGCGAAGGAAATTCAACGATCGCGATGTGTAATCTCGGGGGGAATATAAGTTTTAAAAAACAAGGTTTTGAGTTATATTTCATAATTTTATTTTAGGAGCTCGGATTGAGGCGATTCTTGGAGGGATTGATTGGAATAACTGATTCTAGCTCGAATTTGGTAAATATACATGTTAATATATCATTTTCATCATTTAATTAATGTTTTGGGTTAGAAAAATTGGGGAAGATTATAGAAACTTCATAGGCTTGAATTTGAGGATTTGAAGGTCGAGTTATGGTCGGAATTGAGTAATTTTTGTATGGTTGGACTCGTTGTTAAATGGTGTTCGAATTCGATTAATTTTGTCGGATTCCGACATGTGGGCCCGAGGTTCACTTTTTAGTTGATTTTTTCTTAAGAACTAGCTTTATCATTGTGAATTTATTCCTATAGCTTGTGTTGATTGTATCGAGTTGTTTGTGGCTTGATTCAAGTCGTTCAAAGGCCTATTCGCGAGGCAAGGGCTTGTTGGAGTAGAGATTTTCGCGGTTTGAGGTAAGTAACATTTCTAGATTTGGTTCTGAGGGTATGAATCCCTAATTTACATGTTACGTGTTGGTGTTGAGGTGACACACATGCTAGGCAACGGACGTGTGGGTGTGCATCGTTGGAATTGTGACTCGATCAATTCCGTGGAATTTTGTAGTCAAATAATCTTGTTATTATCCATATATTCTCCATGTGTTAGAGAAATTAAGTTGTGACTCATGTTAGAACCATGCTTAGGCTATATGCTGGTACTGTTGGGACCCATAAAGGTCGAGCTGTTGTTGAACTACTTGCTTAATTTGTAATTATATACTCAGTCACATCTATCATTTGCATATCATATCTCAGTCTTTATTGCCATATATTGATATATCATATCATCATTGTTTAGACTGATTGTCATGATTTTCGTGAGCCTGAGAGACTGGAGAGATGATGACTGTGTGAGGCCGATGGCCAGAGTGTGAGGATGCTTATGTGATCAGGATGCATACCACAACAGGCTTTATTGATGCCATGATTGGCTTATTTTAGCGCTTGGGCAGGATCTGCGCCTCCGAAGTCTGACTTACCAGCAGTGAGCGCAGGTACCTACTAAGTGTGAGTGCCAAGCGATTGGAAGGACTAAGTGAGTATGAAAACTGAGTGGATGTGAGGAATGAGTGACTGTGAGGATTGAGTGAATTGGAGGATTGAGTAAATTGATACTCCGAGAGTATGCATAAGATTTTTTTCACTGTGTTGTATTATAGTTGGCATGCATAATCGACATGTAGATATAAAGATGTATCATTCCTCATTTCAGTCACACTTGGCATATTTTATCTGTTTTGAGCTTAACTATTGAACTTGAAAGCATGTCTACATTTCTGTACTACCAAAATTCTGTATTTGGACTGTACCTATTGAGCTCGCCACTGCTTTCAGCCCAAGGTTAGTCTTGTTACTTATTGAGTACATTGGGTCGGTTGTACTCACACTACACTCTGCACTTTGTGTGCAGATCCAGGTACTTCCGGGTACGGCGGCTGCTAGCTTTTGGAGCTTTATCTATCAAAGTGTCACGGCCCCAATCTCGGTCGTGATGGCGCCCAACACGATGCTAGGAAAGCTCGACCAATTACCACTCACAATCCCTTCTTATTAGAATTTAGTACCAATTTTCAGAAATAGATACCAATTTAATATAAGTAGAAGTCTGAAATAAAAGATTGATATATGTGGAAGGCCATAATGAAATCTCTACAAATGCCCAATGATCTGGTGTCACATGTCTTAGCCTCTAATACAAGGTTTCAACAGCCTAATGTAGAAATATGTCTAAAATGCGGAATAGTAAAGAAAGATAGAGGGAGAAATCGGGTTTGCGGACGCCATGCAGCTACCTCGATAACTCTGATGAAAAACTGAACGGCAGGAAAGCTGGCTCTACACCTCAGGGACACCTGTACCTGCACACACGGTGCAGGGAGTAATATGAGTACTCCGACCCAGTGAGTAATAACAATAAATAATGGTTGACGGTATGAAATCATGTAAATGCACTAAGCAGTTCTATATCAAAGCAGTAAAACCATTTAAAGAGCAAGTAGTAAAGAAAATTGAATGAAACTCTTTTAACCAGGTAAAAACAGGTAATTTGACATGCATTAATCCAGTATAAATTCGCTCCTCAAGCATTTCTGTTCATTTACTTATTTCTTACCCTCAATACTCAATTCATATACTTCTCACAATAACCAAAATCGAAACATATATATATATATACCGCTGCGGCGTACAGCCCGATCCGTATATCGTTGTGGCGCATAGCTCGATCCATAATAATAATAGTCAACTGCGCTCACTGGGGGTGTGCAAACTCCGGAGGGGCTCCTACAGCCCAAGCACTATATTGCTGCGGTGTGCAGCCCGATCCATATATATATATATATATTTACATATTTTCCGCGGCGCGCAGCCCGGTCCATATAAGTATTTTGTGCGGCGTGTAGTCCGATCCAATATATGTATTTGCATATTTGCTGCGGCGCGCAGCCCGGTCCATATAAGTATTTGTTGCGGCGTGCAGCCCGATCCAATATATGTATTTGTTGCGGCGTGCAGCCCGATCCAATATCATATATAATATCCTCACTATTGGGTCCTCAACCCCTCTCAGTCATTATAATCACAGCCTCTCGGGCACAATAATATAAGGTAGGGATCTCAGCCCACATATTTCTCTCATTTATGGTTAACATTTCATAACCCGGTTCATATCATTTTTAAACAATTAAAAACATGACTGAGGATATGATTTTTAGCAAATAAGTGAGGAAAACCAGTCAAAAATCCCATAAGGGTTCTACAGGTCGTCACAAGGCCCCAAACATGGCAACTAGCCCAAGTCAGGATGACAATGCATAAGTCTCAGTCAAAATGTAGTGAAAATATCAATTGGGATGGACCAAGTCACAATCCCCAGTAGCAATGAACCCCACGCTCATCACGCAGTGTGTGTCTTATCTCAGTATAGCACTACGTTGTGCAAAATCCGGGGTTTCAAACCCTCAGGACATCATTTAAAATCATCACTCACCTCAAACTGGCCAAAGCTCTAGCTCGCTATGCCATTGCCTCTCAAATTGGCCTCCTCGCGCGTCGAATCTGACCAAAATCACAACGAACATGTCACATTATGCTAAAGAAACAATACCCAATCGAATACAATCGAAAAATATCAAAATTCTCGAAATTGGCAAAACCCGAGCCCCAGGCCCACTTCTCGAAATTCAGAAATTTTTACATCAACGGGTTTGTAATCTCCCCATGAGTTCATACATACCAAAAGTTCTCAAATCTGACCCCAAATGGTCCTCCAAATCCCCAATTAAAATCTCAAAATCTCAAAATCACAAGCCCTATTTCTTCCATTTTTAGCAAGAATTCAATGATTTTCTAGGTGGATTTCACAATATAAATGAGTTTTAGGTCCGAATTTCTTACCTCCAAACGTTTCTCCTTGAATCCCTCTTCAATCTCCTTCAAAAAGCTCTCAAAATGATCAACTATGGCTCAAAAATGGACCCAAATCGCGGACAAGAGGACTTAAAAACATTCTGCCCAGGCTTCATCGAGGTGTACCTTGCGCTCTGCAGGTTGTACATCCTCTTACCATTTTCCCTGTTGTACACCTTCTGTTAAAACGCCTATAACTCCTTGTGGAAATATGCAAATGACAAACGGTTTGAATATTTAAAAATTAGACTCAAAGATCTTTCATTTGATAGGTTGTGCACCATATAAATCTTTATATATTCCGAGATATGAGCTTCTAAAGTGCATCAGAAAATTCTGTCAAACCTGATCCACCAGCCATATTCAATTCATCATAACTTTCTGATAGAATATCCAAACTTTCTGATTCCTTATATATTTCAAGATATGAGCTTCCAAACTGGACTCATCGCACCAGAAATTTTCTGGTGCACAGCTGAAGCTAAACAAAAATCTGCAACTTTTTCAAAGATAAAATAGTCCGTTTAACCACTCGAAACTCACCCGAGGCCACTGGGACCTCAACCAAAATCACCAACACATCCTAAAATATCATCCAAACTTGTTCCAATCATCAAAACACCTCAATTAACACCAAAACCATCAAATTACATCGAATTCAAGCCTAAGTTTTTCTAAAACTTCCAAAACACGCATTCGATCAAAAACCCAACCAAACCACGTCTGAATGACCTGAAATTTTGCACACATATCCCAAATCACCTAACGAAGCTACAACAACTATCGGAATTCCATTCCGACTACCAGATCAAAATCTCGCCTATCAACCGGAAATCGCCAAAATACTAACTTCACCAATTCAAGCCAAATTCTAAACCGGACCTCCAAAACCACTTCCGATCACACTCCTAAGTCACAAATCACCTCCCGGAACTAACTGAACCATCAGAATTCACATCCGAGCCCTCTAACTCATAGTTAATGTCCAGTTGACTTTTCCAACTTAAGCCTTCTTAAAAGAGACTAAGTGTCTCATTTCCTACCAAAACCACTCCAAATCAACTCGATCACACAAGATACGGATAACGAAGCATGAAGAAACAGAAAATGGGGAAAACGGGGTGGTAACTCATGAGACGACGAGCCGGGTCGTCACATCCTCCCCAACTTAAACAAACGCTCGTCCTCGAGCGAGTCAAGAAACATACCTAAAGCCTCAAACAGGTGAGGAAATCTGCTCCGCATCTCCCGCTCGGTCTCCCAGGTAGCTTCCTCCACGGGCCGACCTCTCCACTGCACTTTTACCGAAGATATATCCTTTGACCTCAATTTCCAAACCTGACGACCCAACATAGCCACTGGCTCCACATCAAAGGTGAAATCATCATCCAACTGAACCGTGCTGAAATCCAAAACATGGGACGGGTCCCCAACATACTTTCGGAGCATAGAAACACGAAATACCTGATGCACACTCGACAAGCTGGGTGGGAAATCAAGCATATAAGCCACCTCCCCAATCCTCCAAAATACCTCAAAAGGTCCAATGAATCGTGGACTCAACATTCCTTTCTTTCCAAATCTCATAACACCCTTCATGGGTGAAACCTTCAGTAAGACCTTCTCACCAACCATGTAGGATACATCTCGAACCTTTCGGTCCGCATAACTCTTCTGGCGCGACTGTGCTGTACGAAGCCTTTCCTGAATCACCTTCACCTTCTCTAAGGCATCCTGAACCAAATCTGTCCCCAATAGCCTAGCCTCGCCGGGCTCGAACCAACCAACTGGAGATCTACACCGCCTCCCATACAAAGCCTTATACGGAGCAATCTGAATACTCGACTGGTATCTGTTATTGTAGGCAAACTCTGGAAGCGGCAAAAACTCATCCCATGAACCTCCAAAATCGATGACACTAGCACGCAACATGTCCTCTAATATCTGAAT